>NW_028262878.1:352391-356026 GCF_049901715.1 Pseudonaja textilis
GACTAGGGCTTATTTTAGGGATAGGGCTTATATAAGTTGCAGGCGTGAAATATATTTCATTTTTATCTCTATGTGCGTATGTGTGTGTGTGTGTGTAAATTGTATATATACACACACACGTTTTGCATTTTATTCTTGCTAAAACTATATATAGTTTTGTATTTTATTCTTATTGATAGTTTTATACTGTTGATAAAACATTGTATGCATACACACACACATTTTGTATTTTATTATAGATGTGTGTTGTGTGTGTGTGTGTGTGTGTGTGTGTGTATATATGTATGGTATTCAGCTCTGTTTGGGTATTTTCCCACGTCATTATAGTTGTGCTTTTAAAGTTGTAGCAGTTTGGCAGAATCTCATCTGCCATCATCAGGCTTGTACACAGTACACAAGCCTGATGATGGCAGATGAGATTCTGCTGAAACATTGCTACAACTTTAAAAGCATAACTACAATGACGTGGGAAAATACCCAAACAAAGCTGAATACCATATATGAATACCATATATGAATACTATAGATAGATAGATAGATAGATAGATAGATAGATAGATAGATAGAGACACACACACATCACATGCACACAGACAGACAGACAGACAGACAGACAGACAGACAGACATACATACATATATATATATATATATATATATATATATATATATATATATATAAACTAGGCCTTATTTTAGGGATAGGGCTTATATTATTTGCAGGCATTTTATATATATATATACATATACATATACACAGACACACAAACACACATATACATATATACATACACACACAAACTTATTTGGTATTTTATTCTTGTTAAAACATATATATATATATATACACATAGAGTTTGGTATTTTATTCTTATTCATAAAACACACAACATAAACACGTTTTTGTTTTTTCTTATTGATAAAATTATAGTTTGATATTTTATTCTTATTGATAAAATTATACATGTGTGTTATCGATAAAACATTATATGTATACACACACACATTTTGTATTTTATTTCTATTGATGTTTTGTATTTTATTATTGATAGAACATATACACACGTTTTGTTTTATTATTGATAAATTTATAGCTTTGTATTTTATTCTTGATAAATTATATTTATATAGTTTTATTGATAATTACACACACACACACACGTTTTGTATTTTATTCTTGACAACTCATACACACATATGCACAAACAAACAAGAGAGGAAATGCTTGAGGCCACCATCAAAGAAACACCTTTCCAACTTACCTGGCTAATTTGCATCCATGGGGAGAATTTTCCAGGAAATAGTGAGCAGAGTTTTTTTTCCTCCCAGTGTGGAGCAATCAATTTTATTTTATTTTATTTTTCAATCCATTTCTTTCTAGCTTTTTGGGAAGTCCCTGCCGAAATCAAGAAAACATATATTATTTTCAAATAGGAAAAATGAACTTGAAAGAGAGAGCTAAAGAAAGCTGATCATTCGTCACCTCTTTGGTTGTGACCCTGAGCTAATCTTAATTCCCCCCCCCCCCTTTTAACATAGTGGGGGGAAATAATTCTTCTGGCAACCAAAAATTGAAATTGGGGACTAATTTAGTCTAGTAAAAAACCAAAAAGTTTAGTTTAATCTTTAAAAAAAAAAAAAGGACCAGGAGGGACATGAAAGCAATATTCCAGTATTTGAGGGGCTGTCCCAAAGAACGGGGGTGTCAATTTATTTTCCAAGGCAAGAAACAATGGATGGAAATTAACCGGGTTGGACTAAAAGACCTCCAATTCTATTCCAATTGACTGATTGATGGAATTAACCAGAGGAATTCCTTGCCACCAGAAGTCATGAGTGCTCCATCCTGGGAGGTTTTTTAAGAAGAGACTGGACAGCCCTTCGTCTGAAATGGTTTGGGGTCTCCTGCTCAAGTGTGTGTGTGTGTGTGTGTGTGTGTGTGTGTGAGAGGTGGACTAGAAGACCTCCAAGGTACCTTCCAACTTTCTCCTTCTGTTATTCTGCTGAAGTTCAGGGTTCAATCCCGGATTGAATAGGCGGGAAACCAAGACACACTCTCTCTCTTTCATTCTCTCTCTCTCTCTCTAGTTCTCTTTCCCATTCTCCTTTTTCTCTTTCATTCTCTTTCTCCTTCTCTCTTTTATTCTTTCTCCTTCTCTTATTTCTATTTCCCTTTCTCATTCTCTTTTCTCTCCTTCTCTCCCTGCTTCTTTTAGTCTTATACTCTCTCCTTCTCACTTTCCCTTTCTCATTCCCTCTTCTGCATTTCTGTCGCTTTCTCCTTCTCTTCTTTCTGTCCCATTCTTTCTCTCTCTCTCTCCCTGATTCTTTTATTTCTCTCTCTCAATCTACCTTTCTTTCTATCTTTCTCATTCTCTTTCATCCTTTCTCATTCTCTTCTCTCATTCTTTCTCATTTGCTCTCTCATCTTTTTCTCTTTCATCCTCTGCTTTCTTTCACTCTCTCATTCTTTGTCATTCTTTCTCAATTCTCTTCTTTCATTCCCTCTCATTCGCTCTTTTCTGTCTTTCATCCTTTCTCAGTCTCCTTTCATTCATTCCCTCATTGTCATTCTCTTTCTTAATTCTCTCCCCTTCCTTTCTCTCTCCTCCGATTCTCTCAATCTCATCCTTTCTCATTCTCCTTTCTTTTTCTCTCATTCTCATTTCATTCTCTCATCTCTTTCATTCCCACTTTCTCATTTTCTCTCCTTCCTTCCTCCTTCTCTCTCTCTTCCATCCATTCTCTTCTTCCCTTTTTGTCTCTTCTCTCTTTCATTCCCATTTTCTCCTTCTCTCTCTCCCCTCCCTCCCTCCTTCTCTCTCTGTCTTTCTCTTCCATCCCCCTTCTCTTCTTCCCTTCCCTTCGCCTTTCAGTCTTTTCTTTCTCTTTCCTTCCTTCCTTTTGCCTTCTCATTCTCTCTCATTTTCTCTTCCATCCACTTTCTCCTCTTCTCTTTCACTCCCACTTTCTCATTCTCTCTTTCCATCCTCCTTCTCCCTCTTTCTCTCCCATCTACATTCTCTTCTTCCCTTCTTTCATTCCCATTTTCTCCTTCACTCTTTCTCTCTGTCTCGTTCTCTTCCATCCCCTTTCTCTTCTTCTCTTCCCTTTATCTTTCATTCCCTTTCTCCTTCTCTCTCTCTCTTCCACTCCCACTTTCTCATTCTCTCTTTCCTTCCTCCTTCTCCCTCTCTCATTCTATTCCATCCACATTCTCTTCTTCCCTTCCCTTCTTTCTCTTTCATTCCCACTTTCTCATTCACTCCCTTCCCCCCTCCTACTCCTTCTCTCTCTCGTTTTCTCTTCCATCCACTTTCTCTTCTCTTCTTCCCTTCCCTTTCATTCCCACTTTCTCCTTCCCTCTCTTCTTTCCTTCCACTCTCTCATTTTCTCTCTCTCCTCCCCCATCCCAGACCCCACCATAGCTTAATGCTCCCACCCCGAAGAAAGACTCCAGAGGAGGGGGTCAGAGGCGTCACTGCAAGGCCACATCACCCCTCCCTCAAAATGGAGGCCCTTCCTCCCTTGGGGGACGGGGGGGGGGAGGAAGCAGGACCCCGCCTCAAATCCAGCTTCCCCCATCCAAACCCACCTCGTCCTGTTCCCCCCGTTCCCCTTTTTGTTGGAGGGGGG
>NW_028262878.1:356126-465873 GCF_049901715.1 Pseudonaja textilis
TTTATCCAAAAAGACAAAATATGTAATAATCCATATTCTAACTGCGGCTAGATTAGCGTTTGCTCAATGTTGGAAATCACCTCATACACCTTCAGAGCAAATGGTTATTCAGAAAATTTGTGAGTGTGCTGAAATGGATTAACTAATGATAGCGTTAAAAAACAAAGAGTCCTCAACATTTTACGACAACTGGGACTCATGGTATAATTGGCTTACAGAGACAAATTATGTAAATGATATAGAGTAACTTAAACATAATGGAAAAGAGGAGCAGATTGGATATGACGAAGAGAAATGATCCTTACAGACTGTCACAAAAAGATATTGTTCGTTTTTAATTGTACTTTCTACCCTATTCTCCCTCCCCTTCCCTTCCCTTCTCTCCCTCTCTATCTTTTCCCTTTCCCCCCAACCGGCCCTTATCCGGTGCGTTAGGCCGGGTGTTTTCTTTCTTTCCCCCCAGCCGTTTTCTTTCTATTTTGTAAATGTACCGTTGATGTGTTTTTAAATTGTAAATTCAATAAAATCTATTTTTTAAAAAAGAAAAGAAAATCCCAGTCTGGTTATCAACTATTGAAGCCTTTTCTTATCCTATAATATATGAGAAGGAACAAACAGTTAGATATGGGGAAATATTGGATGAAAAGAGTGAACTTAAAACAATGCAAAAACTAGAAGAACAAGGCATAAAGATGAATTGGTTTTCATATGCGCAAATACATTCAAGGTATCTTATAGATTCTAAAGCGGAGGGATTTTATGATAAATTGACTGATTTAGATAGGATCTTGACAGGTACTGATGAAAAAGTGATTAAGAAACTATACAGTTATCTGTTGGAAATTATATTAGAGGAGGAACAAGTTAAAGAAACAATGTTTGGGGGAAGAATTTTGGATATGGGATTGATTTGGAGAAATGGGAAAAATTGTGGTCTCAAAATTATAAAATGACAGTGTCAACAGCTTATAAAGAAAACTTGTATAAGATGTTTTACAGGTGGCATTTTCCCCCCAACAAGAATTGCAAGAATGTTCAAGAACAAATCTGAAAAGTGCTGGAAATGTCATCAGATACCTGGCTCATACTACCATATGTGGTGGACTTGTGAGGATGCTAGAAAATATTGGACTAAAATTCGCATATGGTTGGAAAAAATGATAAAGATACATATAGACTTGAAACCAGAGATTTTTTTATTGGGAATCTTACCTGATACATATAATAAAAATTTGAAGTATTTGACTGTAAATGTATTAACAGCGGCTAGGATTGTATTTGCTAAAAGCTGGAAGAGTGAGAAAATTCCATCAGAGGAAGAAATTATTAAGAAAATATTGGATTGTGCTGAAATGAGTAAATTGACATTTGAAATTAGAGAACAAGAAGATAAACAATTTTATGAAGTTTGGGATCTTTTTTATCAATGGTTAGATAATAAAACATAATAATAGAACATTTAGATTTAGGATATAATTTTTTTTTTGATATTATTTTTATAAAACTTTATTAAGATAGATTTGGTATGATCTTATGATTTATTGCAAAATAAATTAAGTAAATTATAGTTATCTCGTTAAAGTATGAGTTAATAAAATTATAGATAAACGATTTCTTAGTGATGATATTGGGTTATACAATTACTGATTGATAATATGAGTTATTATGTAATATAATTATATTAGCGTTTAGGAAATGGATGCAAAAAAAAAAGTGGTAAACCAACCGATACACTGTTTGTAAATTTATGAAGAAGGATGATGTTTTTATGTTGTATGTCTTATGTTGTTTTGTTTGTTGTTAAAATAAAAAACCTTTTTAAAAAAAGATTTGAACAACTGGGAAAAATTACAATTATCACTATTAGGCTGAATAGCGGCTATAAAAATGAATATACTACCGAAAATATTATATTATTTTTAAACAATACCTATAAAATTGGACAAGAATTTTTTTCAGGAATTAGATAAGACAGTTATGAAATTTATATGGATGGGGAAAAAAGCACGAATAAAACTGAAGACGTTACAAGATAGTAGAACCAGAGGCAGACTTGGACTCCCAAAATGGGAAACACATTACCAAGCAGCAATTTTACTATGGGTTAAAGAGTGGATAAATTTAAAAAATAAAAGAATCTTGGCAATAGAAGGTCATGACCTCCAAATTGGGTGGCATGCCTTCCTATGTGATAAAAAGAATAAGATTCACTCCTATTTTCATACACATTTGATAAGGGACTCACTATTACAAACGTGGGAGAAAGTAAAGAAAAAGCATTATCTGAAAAGACCAAACTGGATTTCACCTATGGAGGCTATATTATATCCAAATATGGGGGAAAGTAAAAAAAATGATTAGATATGAAGAATTATTAGATGAACAGAGGGAATTAAAAACAGTGGAGAAATTAAAAGAACAAGGTATAATATTGGACTGGTGGCTATACTTGCAAATTCAAACCAAATTTAAGAAAGATATAAAGGAACAAGGGATAGATAAGGATCTACAAAAATTGGATCAAATTTTGACAGGCAAAGACATAAAATTTATAACATGAATGTATAATTATTTATTGGAGGTGGAACTAGAGGAAGAAATTGTCAAGGGATCAATGATCGCCTGGGCAAAAAATGTAGACCATAATATAAATTTGGATCAGTGGGAAAAGACTTGGACTGAGAACTGGAAGCTGACTTTGTTGACGGCATTTAAGGAAAAACAATACAAAATGTTTTGTAGATGGCACCTAGCGCCGGCAAGACTGGCAAAAATGTATCCAAATATGAAACTGGAATGCTGGAAGTGCAAACAAAAAAAAAGGAATGTTTTTCCATATGTGGTGGCAATGTATAGAGGTTAAAAATATTGGAAGAAGGTACAGAGATGGCTCTTGGGAGATTACAAATTATAGACTGAAATTGGAACCAGAAACGTGTCTATTAGGTATGATTAAAGGGAATTTGAGCAAAGATAAAAGATACCTTATTGTACACATCTTAACGGCAGCAAGAATCACCTTTGCACAAAGCTGGAAGAGCAACAAAATACCACCAGATGAAGCTTTTAATTCAGAAAATAATGGACTGTGCATAGCTAGACAAATTCACTATGGAATTAAAAGGTTGATTGAGAATATTTTGCGATAAGGGATAGGTGGTATGAATGGGTGAATAAAGATAGAAATTGATGTATAGTTACAAAATGAGAAACATGTATATACAATGACACAAACACTGTTAATAGAAATTAGTTTTGTATTTTTGGGTTTAAAGAATAAAAATTATTTTTTTAAAAAAAGGATCCCACTCAGGTGGACAAACGTGGCTGGATCACACAGACCCTCCCCCCAAAGGATCGCAATTTGGGGAAAGAACCTGGCACCCCTCTCCTGGATCATACAACTCCCCAAAGGATCCTAATTCGGGGAAGAACATGGCAGCCATTTCCTGGATCGCACAGGCCCCTAAAGGATCTGAATTCGGGGGAGAGTGTGGCATGTTTTCTGGATCACACAGGCCCCCAAAGGATCCCAATTCGGGGAAGAATATGGCATCCCTCTCCTGGATCTCACAGGCCCCTAAAGGACCCAAATTTTGGGAAAGAACCTGGCACCCATTTTCTGGATCGTACAGGGCCTCAAAGGATCCCACTTGGGGAAAGAAACTGGCCTGGATCTCACAGGCCCCTAAAGGATCTGAATTCGGGGAGAGCGTGGATCACACAGCCCCCAAGGATCCCAATTTAGGAAAAAACCTGGCACCCATTTTCTGGATTGTACAGGTCCCCAAAGGATCCCACTTGGGGTAAGAACCTGACCCCCTCTCCTGGATCACCCAACCCTCCTAAAGAATCCCACTTTTGGGAAGAACCTGGCCCCCATTTTCTGGATCACACAGCCCCCACCCCAAAAGGATCCCACTGGCGGGAAGAACCTGGCCCCCATTTTTTTTTTTCAGATCACCCAGACCTCCTAAAGGATCCCAATTCGGGGGAAGAACCTGGCACCGCTCTCCTGGATCACACAGTCCCCAATCGGGGAGGGGGGGGCAGATTGGCGCACGCACTCAAAAGTCTGCACAACTAAAGGGATTGCAATTTGGGGGGCAGTGGGGGGAGAGAGGGTTGGGGGTGCAGTGGGTGGCCCCTCCCAGAGCCGGCCACCCTTTGCCTACAGGAAGGCCCCTTCCCCAGCCGGATCCGGCCTCGGGACCCCCCTGAAGAGCTTGCCACCAACACCTCCCCTCCTTCCCATTGCCACCCACTCCCTGTAAGATTTGCATCGTGCGCGCCAAGCTGCCCTGACCGGTTTTGTCACTCTCTGTCTCTCGCCTGGAGATTCCGATGACGTCAGCCCCCCTTCACCTGGCTGGCTGGCTGGCTTCCGGGAAGGGGTGGGTGGGCAGGACTACAAACTCCAGCATGCAACGCGGTTCTCTCTCTCTCTCTCTCTCTCTCTCTCTCTCTCTCTCTCACACACACACACACACACACACACACACCCACCCCCTGGGCAAAAGGCGGCGGCGGCGGCGGCGGGGGGCGGGCGGAGAGAACGGACGGAAAAAATGTTGTGCCAAATTGCAAAGCTCGCTTCATGGACGGGCCAAAAGCTTGGGGACAGGAGGGGGGAACCCTAACCCGCTCCAAATCTGGCCATCTATTCGCACCCCACCTTCTCTTCTTCCTCTTCTTCCTCCTCCCAGGGATGCCCCAAGGTCACCCCCTCCCTCCCCAACCCGTTGCAAAGCCCCCCACCCCACCGAACCTTCCCCGCTCGAGACCCTTCCCCACCCTTGCAAAAATTCGAGGAAGGGTCTCTCTTCCTCTTTTTCTTCCCTCTCTCCCTCCCTTTTTATTGTGCATGGGCCACGTGCAAGCCAGGCCGGATCTCCCCGTCCCTTTAAAAAAACCCCACCTGGACCCGTCGCCTCCGTCGCTTCGGGCTGCGGGAGGAGCCGCCGCCTCACGCGGGATCTGCGGCTGTGCATGGCGGGGTCTTTCGCCTGCAAAAAAAGGGGGGGGTGGAGAAAAAAGAGGAGGGGGCTAGGGAAGAGGAGAACCCCCTCCTTACTCAATTACAACTCTTCCCCCCCCCCGTTTCCCCACCCGCTCCCTTGGCAAGCCACCTTCTGCTCTCCCACGCGAGGGAGGGGCGGGGCGAGGCTCCAAGGGGAGGGGGAGGGGGGATGGAAAGTCCCTCCCTCTTTTCCAGCCCCTCCCCTCCCCCTTTCTCCTCTTTCCCTTCCCTCCCTCCCTCAGCTTCCTTTCGTTCCTCGTCTCCTTGCCTTCCCTCCCGTCGGGCGGGCTGCAGCGGGAAGTACCCAGGGAGGTCATCTAGTCCAGCCCCCAGCCCCATCCCACGAGAGCAGGGGAGCCTGACCGAATGAGAGGGGGAAGGGACCTGAGAGAGGTCTTCTCCCCTGCTCGAGCAGGAGAGCCTTTACAAGAGTTCAAAGAGACCTTGGAGGTCATCCAGTCCAGCCCCTTGCTTGAGCAGGAGAGAGAGACCCTATATTACATTACAGGTTACAGATTAACAAGAGTAGGAAGGGACCTTTGGAGGTCATCTAATCCCACACTCCGACTCACCCCTGCCCAAGCAGCCCACACCATGTCTGAAAAACGGCAGTCCAATCTCTTCTTGAAAACCTATTCTCTCCCCCCTCCCCATTCCCCTTTGGCAGAAGGGGAGGACTACACCTCCCATGCCCCGGAGCCCTCCAGCTGCCGCAAGAGACCTGGAGTGAGGGGGAGGGTATCTTCTCCCTCCGAGTTGGAAAAGGAGGGGAGGAGTCTTCTGGGATCAGAATTGGACTGCCATTTGTCAGAAATGGTGTAAGGTCTCCCACTTGGGTGGGGGAGATTGGACTAGATGACCTACAAAGTCCCTTTCAACTCTGATTATGTTATCTGACTGGGCAGCTGGGTTTGCAAAGCACGCTGCTGCAGCTGGAGGCTCGATGGGGGAGGCAACTTTGTCCTATCAACCCACCCACTGTTCCCACATGGAAGGGGAGGGGGCTTCTGGGGGACCCCCCTCCTGCGGCCGGGCTGCTCCCGACATTGGTGAAGGGAGGGCGTGGCAGTCTCAGGAAGAGACCCCTCCTCCTCATCCTCCAGGGAGGGGATATAGCACAATGCTGGCAGGGGAGTTGGACTGGATGACCTCCAGGGACCCTGCCAGCTTGGCTATTCAGTGATTCTTGTAAGGATCTCTTGCTGGAGCAAGGGGTTGGGCTAGATGACCTCCTAGGTCCCTTCCAATTCTCTTATTCTATGTTCTATATATGGAAAGCCTCACCTTCATCTGATGCAGCGCCCTCCTTGCACATGCATACAGACCAATCTCTTTATGCTGCATCACCTGTAAAGTCATGGAATCAATTATTAACCAATCCATCATCCTCCACTAAGAGACAAACAACCTACTCTCCAATAAACAATTTGGTTTCAGGAAAAAACTCTCCTGCAATCTGCAACTCTTACACTGCAAAAACATATGGACGACACAACTCGATCAGGGCAAAGCAATAGACGCAATCTACACAGACTTCTGTAAAGCCTTTGATTCAGTGGTAAACGACAAACTACTACTAAAACTAAAATCTTATGGTATCTCTGGACACCTGCATTAACTGGATAGAAGCATTCTTGTCAAACAGACAACAAATGGTCAAAATTGGGAGTGTCATCAAATTCTGTTATCTGCCAACAGTGGTGTCCCCCAAGGCAGAGTTCTAGGACCAACTCTCTTCATACTCTACATAAACGATCATATCAAGAGCAACTGCATTCTCTTCGCTGACAATGTAAAGCTGTTCAATACCACAGACAATATTGCTACCCTTCAAAAAGACCTAAACTATGTATCAGAATGGTCAAACAAATGGTAACTTCAAATCTCAACAAATAAATGCTCTGTCTTACATATTGGCAAAAAAAAATCAGAAAATAAAATACAAGCTGAATAGTCAAGACCTTGTTGATGATCCAAACTCTGTCAAGGATCTTGGAGTACTCATCTCAAATGATGTAAGTGCTAGAGCCCACTGTAACTACATAGCCAAAAAGGCATTAAGAGTTAACCTAATCTTACATAGCTTTTTCTCTGGTAATATTACACTACTAACTAGAGCATACAAAACATTTGCTAGACCAATACTTGAATACAGCTCATCAGTCTGGAACCCACATTACGTATCTGATATTAACACAGTTGAGAAAGTCCAGAAATATTTCACAAGAAGAGTTCTCCACTCCTCTACTCGTTGCAGAATACCTTATGACACCAGACTTGAAATTCTAGACCTAGAAAACCTTGAACTACACCGCCTTTGGTCGGATCTAAGTATAGTACACTGCTCAAAAAAAAAAAGGGAACAGAAAAATAAGACATCCTAGATCTGAATGAATGAAATATTCTTATTAAATACTTCGTTCATTACATAGTTGAATGCGCTGACAACAAAATCACACAAAAATGATCAATGGAAATCAAATTTAGCAACCCATGGAGGTCTGGATTTGGAGTTACACTCAAAATTAAAGTGGAAAAAAACACTACAGGTTGATCCAACTTTGCTGTAATGTCCTTAAAACAAGTCAAAATGAGGCTCAGTAGTGTGTGTGGCCTCCATGTGCCTGCCTGTATGACCTCCCTACAATGCCTGGGCATGCTCCTGATGAGGTGGCGGATGGTCTCCTGAGGGACCTCCTCCCACACCTGGACTAAAGCATCCCCCAACTCCCGGACAGTCTGTGGTGTAACATGGTGTTGGTGGATGGAGCGAGACATGATGTCCCAGATGTGCTCAATTGGAATCAGGTCTGGGGAACAGGCGGGCCAGTCCATAGCATCAATGCCTTCATCTCTGTACCTAATGGCAGTCAGGCTACCTCTGGTGAGCACATGGAGGGCTGTGTGGCCCCTAAAGAAATGCCACCTCACACCATTACTGACCCACTGCCAAACCGGTCATGCTGGAGGATGTTGGTGGCAGCAGAACGTGCTCCACGGCGTCTCCAGACCCTGTCACGTCTGTCACATGTGCTCAGTGTGAACCTGCTTTCATCTGTGAAGAGCACAGGGTGCCAGTGGTGAATTTGCCAATATTGGTGTTCTCTGGCAAATGCCAAACGTCCTGCACGGAGTTGGGCTGTAAGCACAACCCCCACCTGTGGACATTGGGCCCTCATAGAGTCTCTTTCTGACTGTTTGAGCAGCCACATGCACATTTGTGGCCCACTGGAGGTCATTTTGCAGGGCTCTGGCAGTGCTCCTCCTGCCCCTCCTTGCACAAAGGTGGAGGTAGTGGTCCTGATGGTGGGTTGTTGCCCTCCTACGGCCTCCTCCATGTCTCCTGATGTACTGGCCTGTCTCCTGGTAGAGCCTCCATGCTCTGGACACTACGCTGACAGACACAGCAAACCTTCTTGCCACAGCTCGCATTGATGTGCCATCCTGGATGAGCTGCACTACCTGAGCCACTTGTGTGGGTTGTAAACTCTGTCTCATGCTACCATGAGAGGGAAATCACCGCCAGCATTCAAAAGTGACCAAACCATCAGCCAGAAAGCATAGGAACTGAAAAGTGGTCTGTGGTCACCACCTGCAGAACCGCTCCTTTATTGGGGATGTCTTGCTACCTGCCTCTGCTTTCCACCTGTTGTCTATTCCATTTGCACAACAGCCTGCGACATGGATTGTCAATCAGTGTTGCTACCTAAGTGGACAGTTTGATTTCACAGAAGTGTGATTGACTTGGAGTTACAGTGTGTTGTTTAAGTGTTCCCTTTATTTTTTTGAGCAGTATATAATAGTAGAATTAGAGTAGAATAGAATGAGAATATAGAATAGAATCAGAATAGAATTAAATAGAATTAGAATAGAATGAGCACAGAATAGAATTAAATGTAATAGCACAGGGGTCGCCAACCTTTTGGACCTCAGGGACCACCAAACTCATTTTAGATCTCAGGGACCACTGACTGGTTCTGTGGGTGTGGCCTAATTTGTGGGTGTGGCTTGGTGGTCATGTGACTGGCTGGGCATGGCTTGTATGTAAATATTATATTTATATAAATATTGAATTTTTTATAAAAAAAACTTTTACCCAAAATCAGGCAAAGCAGGCAGATTGAGTTGCTCACAGAATCATTCTGTGATCTATCTGCCATTGGCTAGCTCAGTCTCTCAAATTTGCTTGCCGTGAGTCTGCACTGAATTTGCTTGCAAGCTAACCTTCAGTCCTAAGGTTCGGCTGTACTTAAAAGCAGAGCTGAAAATCTAAAGACTAGCTAGAAAGCAAGAAATCCAACCATTTCCTGCTTCCTAGCTAATCTAAATCTCCCAGTACAGCAGAACAGCTGATGGTCGGAAAAAGGAAAAATAGAAATTTAGCAGGCAAGTTTACCAGGTAAAGAATGGGCAGGGAGGATTCCTGTGGGCCATGTGGGCAGCACAGCCTTGTTTCTGTGCAGCCTGGATTAATTGCTTTGGGGGGTGCTCTGGGGGTAAGATTTCTCTGCGGCCCACCAAAATTTTCTCATGCCCACTGGTTGGCGACCGCTGTAATAGCAGAATAGACTTAAATAGAATAAAATAACAATGAGACTAGAATAGAGACTTGAATTGAACTGAAGAATGAGAATAGAATTAGAATTAAATAGAATTAAAACAGAATAAGAATGAGAATAAAGTAGAATATAATAGAATGAGAATAGAATGAGAATGTAGAATAAAATAAAATTAATAGAATCAGAATAGAATAAATTAAATCAAAATAGAATAATAGGAATAGAGAATAGAATTAAATATAATAGAATTAGAGTAGAATAGAGAATAGAATTAAATAAAATTAGAATAGAATGAGAATACAGAATCAGAATGAAATAAAATTAGAATAGGAATGAGAATTAAATAGAATTAAATATATTAGAATTAGAATAGAGTAGAATAGAAAGAGAATATAGAATAGATTAAAATCAGAATAGTAGAATCAGAGTAGAATCAGAATAAATTAAATGTAATTAGAATAGAATGAGATTAGATAATCAGAATGTAACAGTAAAAGAGAATAGAATTACATATTAGAATGAGGACAGAATTGAGAATAGAATGAGAATATAGAATCAAAATAGAATAACAGTAGAATAGAGAATAGAATGGAATAGAATTAATTAGAATAGAATAGAATGAGAATATAGAATAGAATGAGAATATAGAATAGAATGAGAATAAAATAGAATAAAATAGAATTAGAATAGAAAGAACAGAATGAGATGTAATTTGAATGGAATAGAGAATAGAATGAATCAGAATAGAATAACAGTACAATAGAGAATAGAATATAATTAAATAGAATTAGAACATAATTAAATATAATAGAATTAGAATAGAAAGAATAGAATAAGATGCAATTAGAATGGAATGAGAATAGAATTAAATAGAATTAGAATAAAAATGAGAATAGAATATAGAATAGAATCAGAATTAGAATAGAATGAGAATAAAATAGAATTAACTATAATAGTAGAATTAGAATAAAAAGAATAGAATGAGAGAATAGAATCAGAATAGAATAACAGTAGAATAAAGAATAAAATTAAATATAATTAGAACAGAATGAGAATAGAATCAGGATAGAATTAAGTTAAGAACAGAATGAGAATAGAACAGGATTAAATAGAATAGTCGAATTAGAATAGAATGAGAATAGAAACTAGACTAGAATTGTCTAGAATAAAATTAGAATGAATAGAATACAGAACAGAACAGGAATTATAAGCAAATGCAGGCCAGGCTTTTAAAAGTAACATCTACCCCTTTATTTATGTCATTAAAAAAAAGTGTACACAGTAGGAAATTGGTAGAAATGCGAACGTGCCGCTTTTCCACCACGGAGCTACCCCCCTGTGGCTGTCAGCCCACATCGGGAATTGGAAGCTGATGATCTGGCCTTTTCTCACCCGTTTCTGACAACCCAAATTCTACTCATTCCATAAATAGGGAAATCATGAGAAAGCGGGCGGGGTGGGGCAGGGCAGCGCTCCAGCCTGGCGTGCGGGGACTCCAATGACGCAGTTCTCCCACAGGGAGACCCAGATGGGTCTCCAGCGGCCTCCAGGGGTCTTGGGAGATGGACCAGGAGACCCATCTCTGCGTCCCCCCACTGCGCGTCTTTTGAAGCTGTACGTTTTGCCTGAGGTTGGAGTCCTGTAGATCGAGGCGAAAGTGAGTCCCCCGTACTGAGCACACCATTCGTGGTACCTGCCCTACTGTCTCTTTTTAAAAAATACATAGTCCTTCTCCCTCCACGAGGGACGGCCCTTGGAGACCAGTGAAGGGTTAACACCGTGAAGGAGGGGGATAAGCCACACCTCCCGTTGTGCGCCCCTCTACCCGGGACTCATCGGTGAATGATTCTGCCTATGGGGGAGGGGGCATTCAACCCCCATTTTGCTCCACCCCTGAAGTAAACAGGACAACCACCAAGGTCCCTTCCAACTTGGTCGTCCTGCACCTGAACACTTCCCGCCCACCATGCCGTGGCTCTCGCTGAATACCAATGAAATCCTACCAAGTGGTCGTTGTCCCCTTGCCAGCTCCTCAGTTCTTGGAGACCCCAGGGCACGGTGCCATGGGGTTGAGGGTCCCTCTCAACATCCCTGCCCCCAAGACGAAAACTAAGGCACCTTCTGACAGACATGCGGTGTGTTGGGGACAGCCCTTGGAGGCAGGAGGGGCTTCTGTGTTGATTTTCTGCATTCCCTTGTCTGAGGAAAAAGTGGGTGGAGTGAGAGAAGCCGAGACTAAGCGCACAGCAGTAGAAAGACAGCCCCTCCCCTTCTTTAATTCGGTTGCTGAAACTGTCGGGTCGGGTATCCCGCGTGCAGTCCCCCCTCCACTTCTGCCCCGGTCATGTTCCGGTGGCTGCGCTGATGCGCCCGCATGTTGGAGCCCTGGCTGAAGACGCGTGGGCAGAGCGGGCAGGCGTAGGGCTTCTCGCCCGTGTGCAGGCGCTCGTGTGAGACCAGGTTTGACTTTTGGGAGAAGCGCTTGGGGCAGCGGCTGCAGGCATACGGCTTCTCCCCGGTGTGGATCCTGATGTGGGCCACCAGGTAGGGCTTGCAACGGAATTGCTTGGCGCACACCGGGCACACAAAGGGACGGTTCACCGCCGGCTGCAGGGAGGGCGGAGGAAGGATCCCGGCCAGCTGAGGCAGCGGCGTGGTGCCCCGGGCGCAAGACAAGAGCGCATCGACAGCCGGACGGGCGGGTAGGAAGGCATCCAGGCCAAGAGGTTCAGGCACTGGGTGTTGCAGGCTGGAGAAGGCTTCCCCATTGAAGGTCTCGAGCGGGTGCGGGCTGCCATGGGCGAGAGGTTCCCGCGCATGGATTTTCTGGTGGGAGATGAGGTTCGGCTTGTGGCGGAAGCTCTTCCCGCACTGGGCACACACGTACGGCTTCTCCCCGGTGTGGATGTGTTGGTGGGAGGCCAGGTACGCCTTGCTGCCAAAGGACTTGCCGCACTCCTGACACTGGTAGCGCCGCTCGCCCGTGTGCACCTGCCGGTGGGCCAGCAGGTTGGGCTTGTGGCGGAAGCTCTTGCCGCACTGCGTGCAGGCATATGGCCGGTCGGTGGCCAAGTGTGCCAGCGCCTCCGCTTTGGGCACCGAGCCGGCAATGCCCTCAGCGGCCATGTGGGCCATCTGGTGGGTCACCAGCTCCTCCCAGCCTTGGAAGCTCCACCCGCACTGGTCGCAGATAAACTCCCCGTTGCTCGGCAGGCCGGGCGCCTGGTGGCCTGGCAGTGGTTGTGGCCTGTAGCAGAGTGTCAAGGGGTTGAAGTTGGCGGCCGGCAGGCCCTGCTGGTGCAACGCCATCTCTGGCCAGAAGGGCAGCATGCCCTCGCCCTGGCTGCTGGGGAAGGGGCTGGCCCCGGTGCCCATGTCACCCAACGTGGGGCCGGCCTGCTCTGGGGCGTAGAGGGAGCCTCCGGCTGCCTGGGGGACCAGCTGGCGCCACTTACGGATGTGGAGACGCCGGTGAGCACCCAAGGCGATGCGTCCTGGGAAGCTGCGGCGACACTTGGGGCACTTGTAGGGTTTCTCCTGTGTCCGAGGGCTGGCTTTTGACTCCAGGACGCCCTCTCCTTCGCCTGCAACGGGTGCTTTTCCTCCAGGCTGCAGAAGTGGCCGTTTGGGCTTCTTTCCCGGCATGGAAGGATGGGAGATGCGGGGCTTCTTCATATGCTCCGGAGGCCCTTGCAACTCCTTGGTGCTTTTTGCCGCCACCTCCTCCAGACTCACCACTGTGAAGAGACAAATTGTTTGGGGTGAGTGGATGAGGAGTTTGAACCCGGGACAATTGGGGAGGCTTTGCCCCCCCTTCCTCCCCCCCTCTGGAGCTGCTTCCAGGGTGGGTTTGAACCCCAAAATAAAGAACTTATCCCTGTTCATTTGGGGGGGCTCACCCCCAAAAGGTCCCCTGGGGACATTTCTCCTTGCCGGGGGAGATTTTTTTCCCCTGCCATTGTCTTTTCTTTTTCTTTCTTTCTTCCCTTCCATCCTTTCTTTCTTTCCTTTTTGCTTCCTTCCTTCCTATTTTTCCTGTCTTTCTGTTTTTCCTTCCTTCCTTCCTGTCTTTTTTTTTCTTTTCTTCCTCTTTTCTTTTAATCTTTTTCTTAGTTTTCTTCCTATCTCTTTCTTTCTTCTTTCATCCATCTTTTCCCTTCCTTCCATCTTTCCTGCCTTCCTCTTTTTAACTTTCTTCATTTTCTTCCTATCTCTTTCTTTTTCATCCCTGTCTTTTTCCTTCCTTCCATCTTTCCTTCCTTTCTTTTTTCTCTTTCTTTGTTTTCTTCCTCTTTCTTTGTTTCCTCCCTATCTTCTTCCGTCCTTCTTCCCTTCCTTCCTTCCTTCCTTCTTTTCCCCAAAGTTTTTTTTATTTTTATCTTTTATAAAGATCTCTTTTGGTGAACAGTGCGACTCCAGGTTTTTACATTTCCATACAAACATGACCATAATTACATATCTATCTTTCATTTTCAGTTTCTTTCCCTTCCTTCCTTTCTTCCTTGCCTCCCTCCTCCCCTTCCTTCCTTCCCTTCCTTCCTATTTGCCTCTCAGGACCCCAGGTAGAAAATGACCCGATCCAGGCAGAATCATCACCCAACACCCCAAGCCGGTACAGAGTGGGAAACCCCTCTGATGCCCTGCCCGGAACCCCTTTCCCCTTACCTTGGCACTCCTCATCCTGCCCTGGGGGTCGTCTGGCACCTATCTGTGGCACCCCTCCTTGTGCCAGCTGGGACAGCAGGTCAGGGATGGCCAGCAGGCATTCTGCAAAGGGAAAGAAGAGGGTTGGACTAGAAGACCTCCAGGGTCCCTTCCAACTCTAATTCTGTGAGGATCTCCTGCTCGGGGAGGGGATCGGGCTAGAAGACCTCCAGGGTCCCTTCCAACTCTAATTCTGTAAGGGTCTCCTGCTCTAGCGGGGGGTCAGACTAGAAGGCCTCTGAGCTCCCTTCCAACTCTTACCCAGGGAGGAGACTAGCTGGAAGTTCTCGGCCATGACGTCGCGGTAGAGGTCCTTCTGCCAGCCGGCCAGCTCTGCCCATTCCTCGGCAGAGAAGCAGATGGCCACATCCCCGAATGCTGCCAGCACCTGTAGGGAAGATGGCCAGGTGAGGACAGGGCAGGGGAAGGGGTAGAGGAAGACCTCCCTGCAAAAAAAAAAAAAAAAATTGCACAGAACTTCCCCCCTTTTCCCCTATTTCTCCCTTCTTTCCCTTTTCTCCTTCCCTTTCTTCTGTTTTCCTTTCATCCTCTCTTCCCTTTTCCTTCTTCTACTTCCTTCCTTTTTGGTCTTTCCTTTGCTTCCTTCCTTCCCTTTTCCTTCCCTCCCTCCCTCTTTTCCCTTCCGTCTTCTTTGCTTCCTTCCCTCCCTTTCTCTTGTCCTTCCTTGTCTTTCTCTTTTCCTACCTTCCCTCCCTTTCTTTTTTCCTTCCTTTCCTTCCTTTCTTCACTCCCTTTCTCTTTTCTCCTTCCTTCCTTTACTCCTTCCCATTCTCTCTCTTTTTCTCCCTTCCTTCCTTCCATTCTTTCCTTCCTTTCCTCCCTCTTTCTCTTTTCTCCTTCCTCCCTTCCTTTACTCCCATTCTTGTTTTCTCCTTCCTTCCCTCCCTTTTTTTCCTTCATTTCCTTCCTTCCCTTTTTTCTTTCCTTCCTTCCTTCTCTTTTCCTTCCATCCTCCCTCTTTCACTTTTTCTCCTTCCTTCCCTTTTCCTTCCTCTCTTTACTCCCACCCATTCTCTCGCTTTTCCTTCCTCCCCTCCTTCCCCCCTTTCTCTCTCACCCTTCCTTGTCTTTCTTTTCCTTCCTTCCTTCCTTCCTTCCCTGCCCAAATGAGGAGGGGGAGGGATTCTTCAAGAGACCCAAGCCAGCTGGAGCAACCAGGCTGCGGCCCCTTCTCCTCCGAGGCAACCCCGCCCCCGAAGGCAGAAGCCCCCAACCACAGCCGCCAGCTTCTTCTCTCTTGTTTTGCGTGCACGGAGTTCAAACGTACGGGCCGTTTGCACGCAAAACAGTCTCCTCCAGTGGTCATCTCCGCAAATCAGCTGTGAGCCGCCCCCCTTCTCCCCGGTCCCGGTGTGGGTGGGTGAGTGGGTGGGAGGTCCCATACGAGAAGCGCTTGGGAGTGGGGGGAGCCTTCCCTTTGCGAGTCCCAGACGGGGAAGAAAAAAGGGGAGTGGGATTTTCCTTCCTTCCTTCCCTTCCTCCCTCTCTCCAAAGCCGTGCGGCTCCGAGCCTTCTGCAAGCCGCCTAAACGGGGAAGCGATGGGGATGTGTGTGAGACGGACCAAAGCGACTTTCCTTTTTCCACCCCCCCCACCCGCTTCCCACATTCCCCCCCGCCGCTCAAAGAGGGGAGGGGGCGACAGGCAAGAAGAGAGAAGGGGGTCTTTTTCGGCTCCTTAAAAGCTGACACCCCTCCCCCCAAGCAATGTGGAAGCGGGCTGTGGGTCGTTCTTGGGTTGGGGGATCCGAATTAAGGGGAAGGGGCAAGCCGAGCAACAGCGCCGCCCCCACGACCGGAGGAAGAGGAGGAGGAAGAAGCTTGGTGTGTGTGTGTATACAAAGGCGGGGTTGCAAGGGGGAGTGGGGGAGAGAGACCCGGGCCCACTCGGCCTACCTGCGCGGGGGTCCCTCCGGCCATGGCTCTCATTTATTTTTATTTTTTATCCCCACCCACCCACTCTTTCCGCGGGCGAGGATGAAGGAGCAAGCGTGGCTATTGCCGGGGTTTCGCCGCTGCTGGCTTTGCTCTTTTGTTAGCCTTTGCAAGATTTACACTCCGTTGGAAAAGGAGGAGGAGGAGGAGGAGGTGGTGACAAAACAGCTGCACGCCGGGAAGTGTAGTTTTCTTGTTTGTGTTTTCCACGCCCCGCCCGAAGCAGGAGGGCGGGGCCAACCCGGACCCACGACCCTCCCCCCGTTTGCAAAGCCAGCTCCCTCCCCTTTCGTCCCGCCCCCGCGCCTAGCGTAGCCTTCCAGCCATCCGCGCTGTTGCAAGACCCCAGCCGTTGCAAGGAAGGGGCGGGGGAGAGTCGAGAAAGCCGCCCCCCCCCCTCCCCCCACCAAAAGGCGGATGGAGCGCAGCCCGGGTGCGCAAAACCCGAAGAAGCGGGTTTAAAGGAAAGGCGGGCCCTTTCTCTCCACACAACCCTTTTCCAAAAAAAGGGGGGGAGGGGTTTTACAGCTGGATGACGACCCCCTCCCTCTTCCCAAGAGCCCACCCACCTTGGAGAGGGGAGGGGGCGTTTATAGATACTACAGGTCTAGCCACTCGCCTTTCCCCGTGGGAAAATGGGAAGTTCCCACAAACTTTTTTTGGCTGGCTTCAAAAAAAAAACCCCTCCCTTCCCCCAAGCCCCCCTCAACTTCCAGATCTTTGGGGTCGGGGGTCTCTGGTCCAAAGGGGGGGAATTGTTTCTGAACCTTGGGGCCCCCACCCCTCTTGTGAGACCCCTCCCACTCCCCAGGCAGCCTGAGCCTGCTTGCTTCTTCTAAAACTCTAAATTGGGGAAGTGGGAGGGAGGGGAGAAAGAGAAGGCTATGAATTCCTGCTGAATTGAAGAGACAATCGAGTTGGAAGGCATCCTGGAGGTCATTGAGTCCAACCCCCCTCCTCCAGTGGGAGACCATGTACCATTCAGAATAAGAGAATAACAGGGTTGCAAAGGGGCTTGAGAGGTCTTCTAGTCCAACCCCCTGCTCAAGCAGACCCTTACAGAATTATAGAATAAGAGACTTAGAAGGGTCCTTGGAGATCTTCTACTCCAACCCCCAGCTCAAGCAACAGACACTAGACCATTCAGAATAACAGAACCACAGTTTAAAGAGACTTTGGAGGTCTTCTAGTCCACCCCTGTTCAAGCAGGAGACCCTTACAGAATCATAGAATAAGAGTGGGAAGGGACCTCAGAGGTCATCTAGTCCAACCCCCTGCTCAAGTGGAAGACTCTCTTACGAGAGTAAGAGAACAGGGCTGCAAGGGGCCTTGGAGGTCCTCTAGTCCAACCCCATACTCAATTGGATCCTTGCAGAGCCATCAAATAACCGGAGTTTGAATGGGACCTTGGAGGTTGTCTAGTCCCACCCTTGCTCAAACCAGAGAGCCTACACCACTTCAGAGTTCAGAGAGAATTGGAAGGGACCTTGAAGGTCATCTAGGCCAACTCCCTGCTCGAGCTGGAGGCCCTCTTACCATTCCAGGCCAAGCGTCTATCCGGTCTCTTCTTCAAAGCCTTCAGTGATGGAGCACTCCCAACTTCCAGTGGCAAGCAGTTCCATCATCCTCGCCATTCAGAAGTTTCCTCCTTCGTTCCAGCTTGCTTCTCTCCTCAGCGAGTTTCCATCCGGTGCTTCTCATCTTTGCCTTCCGGTGTTTTGTGAAAACAAATGGAAACCCACCCCCTCTTCTTATACCGGATTCTTTCTATTGTCCTTCAATATTGGATTCTTTCTATTGCCCTTCTTTTCATTCAATGGGACATATCCGAATCCACCGTTGTGGTTTTTTGGGGGGTACGTTTTCATCTTCAGACTCGTTGGCCCCATCGCTGCTCTTCTCTGCAAGTTCCCCCCCAAATGTGGGATGATCTTGACATGCTTTGGGCAGGCAATCCAGCTTTCCTTGTTGTTGGGCAATTCAAACCAGGGTTAACAACCAATTTGGTGAGTGCGCGTGTGCATGCGCTCTATGCGTCAATATAATCCTTTGGTCTTTTTTTGGGGGGGGGGAAGCAGTGCATTCCTTAAAGGCTTCAGATAATTGCTAGGCGGCTGAAACTGTTGGCGCGCAAGACTATTACCAGAGAGCATGATGGATGACTCTTAGCTATGGATGTGTCCCATTGGAGAATATACATCCAGGGGGTGGGGGAAAATTTGTGAATTTTGTTGGATGTATGCTGTGTATATACATACAATAACAAGAAAAAAAGAATAAAAAAACAGGTTCAAGGGTGAAATGATGTGCCTTAGAGTTGGCTGCACCCAGGTTGTTGGGTATATGGATACACCAACCAGGTTTGGGTTGAATAAATATGTAAACCTAGGATTAAGTGTCTATGTAGCTTTAAGCAAGAAACTGCAATGTCATTGTGGGTGCGGTTGCAGGCAGTAATAAAGGTAGGAAGGGAAACGTAATAGCCCCGGCTTCTGGATGCACCTGGTTCTGTTCCTGGTCTGCTGCCTACTGTTTTGGAACGTCTGCTTGCTTTTGGAGGCTACTGTGCCAGATACCATTTCAACTGAACACAAGGACTGTTTGCTTGGTGAGCTGAGGATTCAGCGTTGTCTTTGAGAGAAAGGTATCGGGAGGAGAAGATTTACAAGCAGATAAGAACATTGTATTGACTGTTAATGGACTTGATAATTGGATGGATATACTGGATAATGATATATGGACTGAATGACACTTCTTAACCTCTGTGTGCAATAAATAACTATTTTAAAACCACAAACAGTGTTTTTGTCTCCAGTGTGTGTATACTCTTGGGCCCACTCTCTCTCTCATTTGCCTGCCTGGCTTGACTGCTGCTGCATACTCTGCTTGGGGGTTTATCCCCAAACACTAACACAGGTTAATACCGATGTGGCCACTCCTAATAAATGAAAAAATAAACTCTTTAAGACTTGTGATTGGAATGGGGGGGTGGATTGTTGGAGCCCTACATTTTAAGCTCTTTTTAAACCTAGTTACTTACCTTCTACTGCAGCCCCCCCCCCATTCAAACAGCTGAGGTGCTGAAAACCACACTGCCACGCAAATCAGCCGTGCTAAAAAAAAAAAAAAAAAAAACTTAGGAAATAAAAGCACAGGAAAGAGCAGGGGTGGGGCCAAGTGCTTATCAGAAGAACTGGTTCACATGAACCAGTTGAATCCCACCCACCCGTCTTTTGCACTTACACCCTACGAACATACATCCCCACAACTGTAAGAAAGCCTTTATTGCAAATAAACATAGCTCAAGAAAATAATAGACATCATAATTATTGTCATAACACATCTAGAATAGGCCGTTGGGGTTAATGGGGGGAATGAAGTGGCCGGCGTGGTGTCTTTCAGAGGCTGCTCGTGGAAGTGGGTGCAAGCACAGGCGGATGGGATGTAATGGAGTTTCCTGGGTTCAAAGGTGTGGCATGGAGTTGGTGGGAGGGACAACAGTCTCTTCCGTCTAGTGTCGGGCCTGACTGCCATCTCCAATCGGCATTTGCTGGGCCCCCAGACCCTCTCAGCAAAAAAAGAAAAAGTCAGTCACAGGAGGAAGCAGGTGGGTGAGTGAGGGAAGACCACCCCTGTTGATCCCCAATTCTTGCAATTCTTCCTGAACACCGAGCAATCTCAATATGCTGAGGAACTCCAGCATGAACGAACGATGTAGGCAACGATGGGCATTGTGCATTTCTCAAAAGGCGACGTGGTGGGGAGAACTGCCATGCACAGGTGGGGGACCCCCTCCCAAATGTTGGGAAGAAAAGTGGGATGGGGCAACAGAGAGGGCAAGCCCCTGCATGCTCAGAGGCGCAAGCAATTGACTGGCTGCTCTGGACAAGGGGAGCAAAGATGTCCTTTGTTCCATTGACCCAACAGCTCTGGGCACGGAGTGGGGAGATTTCTGACTGCTCAACCTTTGACACCCCCCCCCACCAATCCTGCCAGACTCATCCCACTCACAAGGATCGAGGGGGAGGTCCCACCATCCAGAGCGTTTGCCGCCTCTGCAAGGCATCACTTCCTCTCCTCACCCTGAAGGAATGGGGTGCCTGCAGATGACCTCATGGCTCCCTCATTCCGAACATGGTTTTGTTACACATCCTGAAGCCCGCCAACCTAAGCTGGCAAAAAATCCCTTTGGACCCACTTTTATTTTGGGGTGGGTGGGTGGGTGGGCAGACAGCCACGGTTGTTTTAGCTGGCCATGGTTAAGAGGGCAGGTGGCTTCCGCGGATGCGAAGCAGCTCCAAAAAGGTGCAAATCGGCAACACGGGAAGGAAAGGGGCTCTGGGAACTCAGGATGCCCCCCCCTTCAAACATTGCTTCCATCTCACCCACCCTGTCCCCCATATATTGGGGCAGTGTTGGTTAACCTTTTGGGCTCCTATGCCAAAAACTGCCCAAGCGCTTATGCACTCGTTTCACCAAGAAGGCAATACACACACAATCCCACCCCCACCCCCTTACATACACTGCATCTCACAGCTGATTTTTCAGCTGGTTTGAGGCCTTTTTCAGCCTCTCAAAGGCTTGAAAAAAGCCTCTGCAGGCCAAATTGGCCCATTTTGTCACACGAGCCTATTATTCATCCTGCAAAGCCTGCAGAGGCTTTTTTCAAGCCTCTGGGAGGCCGAAAAAGGTTTCAAACCAGCTGAAAAATCAGCTGTGAGGCATGCACCATGAGCTAAGTTTGCCTGCAGCTCACGTGCTGGCACAAATGGCTGTGTACCACCTGTGGCACACATGCCACAGGGTCACCATCATGGTATTGGGGGATAAGTAACCAAATTTCCAGGAGTTCCCCAACAGGATTGCTGGATTTTACTGCCATTTCCTGCATCTTTGCAGGGAGGCCAATTTTGATCCAAACAAAAAATTGCAGAGTCTTCCCAGACCCCACCAGCAGCCCAAAAATTTACAACCTCTCAGGTTGTTTCACCTTTTCAACCTGCCTTGGCTTGGCACACCAGGAGGAACATTACCAAAAAGCCTTCAGGAGGGAAGAACCACGCCTGCCTTCGGCAAGCAATGTCATATGATCCCTGCCATTGTCGCCCATACACAACCACATGCAGCCAAAAATGATGACAAAGGGGTTACAAAACCACATCGCGCCTGGCTAAAGCAGGAAGGGGTGCTGTACCTGGCCTCCTGGCACCTTGGGGAATAAAGGGGAGTGGACAGCTGGTTCTCTCTCTAGGGCAGCAGCTACCAAGGTTTGGGCACCATGGAGCAGTTCCATGTAGGAAAGTTTTTCCACAGACCAGAGGAATGTGGTTTTGTGGGCTTACTGCATCCCACACGTATGCAGATGGATTGTTTGCATGGACCGGTTCCCAGCAGGCTACAAATCGGGTGTCGGTACATGGACTGGGATTGGGGAGCCCTGCTTTAAGCCTCAACTTCTGGGCCAGCTACAGAGTTCAAACATTTCCCAACTTTTGTCACTCGCCCCTCTTGTCCTTCAACGCTGAGAGAACATAAACTTGAGGACAGAATTTGGAGGCTGTCCCTGCAGCTGGCAGGGGCAGGGCTGCCCCCCTTTTCTGGCTTTATTGGGCCCAGCCAATGGCCAAAAAGCCAGCTACATGTCCCGAGCGCAGCAACTCAACAAACAGCTCTTCCAAAAAGCAGGGACCATCCTTGGGCACAAATTCCAGAGGAAGAAGCTTCTAGGCCTCTCGAGCCCTAGGACGACTACCACTGGCCTTGCTTCAGGGGCTGCCTCTGTACTGGCCAAACTATCCATACAAGAGCAGACAGTACTGCCTTAAACTGGGGAAATGAGGAGCAAATTGCCCCCAGCTCTGGCCGACTTGACTTTAAACAAAAGTTAGACCACAATTCTTTCACTCCTGTTTTCTTTTTTGGAGGGGTGGGGTGAGCTCATCTGTTCCTCTGTGATGGGCCAAGCTCTCAACATGCCTCCAAAGTGGCATGGCTGAATTTCACCAGCTTAAAAAAAGGGGGGGATGGTTTCCACCCAACACCCAGGTGGTTTTATCTCGGGGTTAGGACTTAGTTAGAATGTACCCCTCAAAGCACGCTGGGAAACAGCCAAGGAAGGAGACTAATAGTTGGAGGGCTGGATTCTTCAACAGCTGCTGGTGGGAGGCACCCTCCATTGACCGGGCTGCAGACTACGGGCAACCTGCTTGTGCCAATCAAATTTCCCGACAACCCACCACCCCGCATCCGACCCATGCACGGTTTGTGTGCCTCTTCATGGATCCGCACCCCAGCGACAGGTTCTTGCACACCGTTTGTGCGCTCAACACACCCATCGGTGTTGAGACCTCTGCCCCGTTGCCCAGATACAATTCGTGCCACCTCTGGGCCCCCGAAATCAGCCTAGCTCAATGGGTGTCAGATGCCCAGAGGAGCTGCGATAGGGGAGGGGGAGCTGAGTCATCCTACCACCCCTGCTTTTCATCCTTTGCAGACTTCAGCAGGAGAGGAGGCCATCAACCATTCCTCCTTCCACCCTGTCCTAAGCCTGGACCCTCAACGTGCTTGCCTTGGAACGTTTGACCGTCTTTGCTCCGGGAAGGCTTTTCAGCTTAAGGCACAGACCCACCCACCCACCCCCACCACCCCCAAATTCAGTTTTCTCCCTTCCAGCAGCTCTGTCAGGGCTTGGTCCCATGCAGGAGGGGAGGGGAGCCAAATCCAGGGGCTGACAGGCCATCGGGTCGTTCTAAAGTGCTTCTTGTTCATTCTGGGGCCTCCTCTCTCCTTCTGCAAGGACCCCACCCCACCCATCTCCCAGCCCCACCGCAATCCAACTTCTTTGGTGTCAGTCCCCTGAAAGCATCAGACCATTGTAGTCACAGCTGTTGGGAAAAGAGGCGGGCTTTGTGGGGAGTGGGAGAGGAATAAATGTGGCTTTTCTGACCTGGGGGCTGATTATACTTCTCAGAGCTGAATGCCAGGCAGGGTCCCCTCCCCAATGTCTTCCAATACAAATCCCTCCCCGCTCCCCTAAAAGTTCTGCATCACTGCAATGGACCTGTACGAGGAGCCGACCAACCTGCTCAGATTGGCACGAAGCCGGACCTCCCCTGGCCGGCAAAGAGTTCAGCCACCTGGTTCGCATTGCCATGGTGGTGCGATGCCAACAGTACATTTCTGGAATGAGTTCTTTCAATTTTTTTTCCTTTCATAGGAAAACACGAGGTGGGGAATGCAAAGCCCTGAGGGCCAGCGCACTGTGCGGGGATGTGGTGAGAGCCATGTATGAGGCACTGCCCCCCCCCCACCCAACCGGGGTTTATTGAAGGGTGCCGCCCTCAGTCAAGTTTCCAAAAAAAAGGGGGGGGTGCTCTTCCATCTTCAACGTTTGGACTGCTGCCAAGTTCTGAGTCTTTCCTTCCGTCGTTTGGGAGTAGATGAGGGGCGTCCAGGGAGATTTGGGGGAAGGGGGGCTTGGTGGTAAGACAAGGGGTGGGCACGTCTTTGGTCCTCCTGCCATGTTGACACTTTTTTTTGAAGGGTGGGGGAGAAAGAGTGCCCTTGTTGGAAGGATGGATTGCTTCTTGAGACAGGTGGGTTAGATCGAAAGAGAGTCTGCATGCTTCCGTAGAGCAGGAGGGGTGGCAGATGGGGGCTTCCAAGTCCAGGATACATGCATATACCCCACAGGTCGGCACCAGGGGGCACTGCCAGGAGGGTGGGGAAGGAGATCCATGGGGAGTCCAGTCCTGGCCCATCAGTGCTTGCCCCATGCAGGGGAAGTTACCGCAAAGAATCGGGAATCGAACATAGTCTGGGATTAGGGGCAGTTGGGTGCGCCTGCCCACCCTGCTGGAGTTGAAGGGTGCGTGTTGGGCAGGGGAGGCCCAGCCAGGCACGGCCGGGGGCGTCACGGGCACCGGGCTGAAGCTGCCTCAGATGAGGCGGGTGCGGAATGACCAAGGAGGCCCGACCAGCATGGCAGAGGCAGTGAAGCATCTCACTTGGGGCTTCCATGGGGGCGGTGGGCCGAGGGGCAGCTGACAAACCCTTGGGCTTGGCGGTGACAAGCGGGGGTTGCCCCAGGGGCACGACTGAGTGGGTGCTGGAGCTGGGCAGCTGCGGCAGGCCCAGCCGGTGTTGGCAATGGAGCATCTCCACATGGGGATCCAGGAGGGCGGGAGGGGTGCTCAGTTTTGGGCCTTGCTCCAGGCCAGGGGCCACCCCTTGGAGGTGCCCTGAGGGGCCGGCCGCATGTTGGCTGGGGGGAGGCGGGTCCACAGGAAGATTCTGCCCATGAGGGGCCCCATGTTGGGCGGACGGGGCCGGGCGGTGGATGCTGGGGGAAGGATCTCCGGGAAGATCCGGACGAAGGGCTGGCGTGGCTCGCTGCGCCACCAAAGCGGGGTCCCCCGGGAGGGCTTGCTGTAGCGTCGGCGCAGCCAGGAGGGTGCTAGTCAGTGGATCAGCCCCCAGCACCTGCCGATGGGTACGCTGGTGCGCCCGCAGCGCTGACTCCCCCTTGAAGCGCTTGGGGCAGGAGGAGCAGGCATGGGGCCGCTGCTGCGAGTGCGTGCGCTGGTGGGCCGCCAGGTTGCCCTTCTGGCTGAAGCGCCGCCCACAGGTAGCACAGGGGAAGGGCCGCTCCCCCGAGTGGATGCGCCGGTGGGTGATGAGGTTGGCCCGCTGGTTGAAGCGCTTCCCACACTCGGTGCAGGAGAAGGGCTTCTCACCGGTGTGGATGCGCTGGTGAGTGATGAGGTTGGGCCGCTGGCTGAAGCTCTTCCCGCAGACACTGCAGGGAAAGGGCTTCTCCGTCGAGCGGCTGCCCCGTGGCAACAGCACCTTGGGCTCAGGGGCAACTAGCCCCTCCTGCACGGCGTGGGTGCGCTGGTGGGCTGCCAGGTTGGCCTTCTGGCTGAAGCGCTTGCCGCAGCGCAGGCAGGGAAAGGGCCGCTCGCCGGTGTGGACCCGCTGGTGGGTCAGCAGGTTGGGGCGTTGGCGGAAGCGCTTGCCGCACTCCAGGCATGGGTAGGGCTTCTCGCCGGTGTGGATGCGCCCATGCGTGATCAGCCCTTGCTTCTGCCGGAAGCACTTGCCGCACACCACGCATGTGAAGGGGCCCGAGCCCAGGCCTTGGGAGGGGCGTCCAGGGCCACTCAGGCTGGGCTTGCAGGAGGCCGCTTCCTCCTTCTTGACCCGGGGCTGGGGTCTCAGCTGCCCAGGGTTGGGGGCCAGGAAGAGACCCGCCCGGGAACTTTCGGGAAGAGCTGGTAGCGTTCCAAGCTGGCCACGAAACTGGCCCTCTTCTGGCCGCCCTCTTCTTCCTTGATGGCTTTGCTCCGTCCGGCAGCTGTTCCAGAGAGGACAAAAAAGGGAGGGGGACGGGACAAAACAGAAATTAAATAATGCAGGGGTTGCTGATTCCCGACACACTACCGGGCCACGGTCTATTGAGAATCGGGACACGAGTGCATATATGGGCACAGAGCTCACACGTGCATCTTCCCTCGTGTGAACGATGGGCTCGTGTGCGCTGGCATGCCTGTCACTCAGACAGAATATCCTCTTCCCCCCCCTGCACTGGGCCGTCAAGCCAAAAATTGTGTTTGACATTCTGTTTTTATTTTCTGCGACTTCGACTTTCCCGTCCACTCGTTTCCACCTCGGGAGACACAATGCTCCTCTCTGTTTCTCGGCCGAGGAAGCCAACGTCGTCCAAAGACGCTCCCGTTGGGTCCCATGGCTGGTATGGCTATATGCTAAAGGTGAATGGAACGCTGTTACCTTCCCATCAAACTGGTACCTATTAATCTGCTTGCGCTTTCATGCTTTCGAACTGCTAAGCGGGATCTGGAGCGGGTAACAGAAACTTGCCCCATCAGAGCAGCTCAGGTCTCAAAATGTCCCGTTTTAGCTCAGCGTCTCTAAATGCTCGGCCATCATCCCTGAATCCATCTTTCTCTGGATATGATCCCGTAGTATGGTCTTAGTACAGGTCAAGTCCTCGACTTTAGGGACCGTTCAAAGTTACAACGGCAACGGACAAAATGACTTATGACCGTTTTTTCCACCCTTCCAAAGTAGACTGGGGCAAAATTGAACTTGTCTTCTTTTACACGTGAATTTTTTGGTTCAATTGCAGTTGTTACGTCGAGGATGCCCCTGTATTGTTATTTATCCTTTTTATTATCTTATTAGTTTCCCACTTATTATATTCTTTTCTCTGTTGCTTTGCATGCACACGGATTTGCCTGTGTACGGGAGACAAATTCCTGGATTTGCTCCACCCTAAAACCAGGCGCTCCCCAGCCTTCCATACCTTGGCAGGCACCAGTGCAGAGTTTGCCTTCCTCCAACTTCTGACTGTCAGTGACCCCGAGTTCCTCCCACCGTTCAATCCAAGACAGGCTCTCGGGTTTGAAGAAACGGTAACCTGCCGGGGGGGGGGAGAGGAGGAGAGAAAGAAATCACAAAGCAACAGGTGAGCCCATAAATTTTTCCTGGAATTTTCTGGAAGGAAGGGATGTGCTTTGAGGCAGCTCATCTCCTGGGTACCACCAAGCCCATAGGGCAGCCCTGATTTGGGCTGAGAGTGGGGGACTGGCCCAAAGTCCCTCAGCGGGTTTTTGTGCTGAAGGTGGAACTAGAACTCCCATTCTCCTGGTGATTGGATCCAAGTCAACCAGTTGTCTTTCCTAGCTAAGGCGGGACTAGAACTCCCCATCTCCTGGTTATTGGCTCAAAGTTAACCAGACATCTTTCCTAAGTAAGGGACTAGAACTTGTCTCCTAGTGATTGGCCCAAAATCACCAAGTCATCTTTCCTGCCTAAGGTGGGACTAGAACTCCCACTTTTCTGGTGATTGACTCAAAGTCAACCAGTCGTCTATCCTAAGATGGGACTAGAATTCTCCTGGTGATTGGCCCAGTCACCCAGCTGTCTTTCATGACTAAGGCAGGACTAGAACTCCCAGTTGTCCTAGTTTCTAAGCCAGCACCTTCACCCCTACACCAAGCTAGCACAACAATCAAGCTAGTCTTGAATTCAACTCAATCGAAAGACGGGCACTGGCTTTTGGGAGCCGAATTATAGTATTTATAGTACTTCGAATTCTAATTGTACCCAGTTTCCCAAAATATAAGGCCCAACTAGAAAATAAGCCCTAGCATGAATTTTTGGGGATGCTTGTAATATAAGCCCTACCCCAAAAATAAGCCCCAGTTAAGATTGTCAACCCCACTGACGCATTTGGAATCTTATTTTCCTGAAATTAAGACCTAACCAGAAAATAAGCACTAATGGGTCTTTTGGAGTAAAAATTAATATAAGACCTGGTCTTATTTTCGGGGGAAACATGGTAGGATTTCCCCTCCCAGTGAACTGAGATGAGGAAATAATCTCCCAAAGTGGCCACAAAGGTTCTTCTTGGCCAAGGAAGGCTATCCCACTCCAACTGCCAAAACGTTGTGTCACTTGACACCCCTGAAGGGCCACAGTGTGTCACACGCCAGCAACCCGGCTCAACGCACAGAGTCAGGAAACAAAACCTTGAGGAAATGAAACATAATTGCGCTCTCCAAACCCTGGCCAGCATGGATGTGTCTCTGTGTGTATGTGTGTGTGTGTGTGTGCGGGATCAGCCCTGCGGATGTTACCTGGACATGGATTGGTGGGAATCCCGCGAGTGGAATCCAGCTGGTCGCCCACGCACGGCTCTCCAACCCGCTCAATCCGAGACAGAAGATCTGGTTTGAGAACAGGATAGCCTGGAAAAGATTTGACAGGTCACAGCCGGGGCAAGACAAACCAGCCACTGGTGGGTTTCCATATTTTTTCCTACTGGTACATCAGAACCGGTCTGAACCGGCTGAATCCCACCTCTGGAACCAGCCCCTTCTCTCTGGCAGCTGGTCAAAGGGAGACCCCTCTTCCCTGGGTCTCAAGAGGGAGGGGGTCGTTATCCAGCTGCCCCACCCAAGGAGGATGATTGTGGGGTCGTTGTTGCTCGCTGAGCCTGGTGGTTTTCTTGCCAGACCTTTCATGACCAAACTAGGTAACATCATCAGTGAATGAAAGGAAGAGGAGGACGACGATGACTCTGGGATCCTTGGTGCTCTCTGAACTTGTTTTTTCTGTTCAGATGATTGATTACCAAACTAGATAACAGCTTCAGGGCAAGAAAGGAAAGGGGTTTGTGGAGGTACGGAGAAGAGGATGAGGAAGAGGGGAGGAAGAGGAGGACAGAGTATGGGACCCTTGGTGCTCTCTGAGCTGGGTGGTTTCCTGGCAGGTGTTTCATTACCAAACTAGGTAACATTATCAGTGCATGAGAGGAAGGAGAGGAAGGAGAGGAGGAAGAAGAAGAGGAGGAAGAGGAGGAGGACTGTGGGGTTCTTGGTGTTCTCTGAGCTTGGAGGTTTCCTGGCAGATGTTTCATTACCAAACTAGGTAACATTATCAGTACAAGGGAGTGGGGTTTGTGGAGGAGGAGGAGGAAGAGAAGGAAGGATGGTGGGTTCCTTGGTGCTATCAGAGCTTGGTTTTCTTGCAAACGAGTTATTACCAAACTAGATAACAGCTTCAGGGCAAGAAAGGAGTGTGGTTTGCGGAGAGGAGGAGGAGAAGGACAGTTGGGTCCCTGGTGCTCCCTGAGCTTGGTGGCTTCCTTGAAGACATTTTCATGACCCAACTAGGGAACACAATGAAGACAAGAAAGGAGTGTGGTTTGTGGAGGAGGAGGAGGAGGAAAAGGAGGAAGGACCATTGCGTCCCTGGTGCTCTGAGTTTTGAGGCTTCCTTGAAGACGTTTCAGGACCCAACTAGAGAACATCATCAGTGTTAGAAAGGAGAGGGATTTGCGAGGAGGAGGAGGAAGTTGAGGAGGGGGAGGTGGGAGGAGGAGGACGACGACTGTTGGATCCCTGGTGCTCTGAGCTTTGTGGCTTCCTTGAAGATATTTCATGAGCCAACTAGGGAACTTTATCATCAGGTGGGGTGTTCTTCTTACGTTCCTTCCCAGCAGCCTCTTGTCCCTACAGCCCCCTCCCCAGGAAACCCCTCATGCAGACACACACATACACAGTCCCAGCACGGCTCTTACCAAGGGAGGTCACCAGCTCGTAGTTCTCCATCACAACATCCAGAGATGATGGAAGTTTTCTGAGCTCCTTGGGGAGGAAGGACGATGACGATGACCAGCTCAAGCGTCACCTGCTGGGGGGGGGGGGGAAGGCACACACACCTACATCCCTCTGCTCAAAACAACCTGGAGCTCAGAACTACAAAGCCCATCTTGGGAGGCCCGGAATGCAGAGTTGGAAGGGACCTTGGAGGTGGTCTAGTCCAACCCCCTGTTCAAGGAGACCCTATCAATCAATCCATCCATCCACCTGCAAGAGATGCTCATGAGGGGCGTTCCCAGTTGGAGAATTTGATGCCTAACAACTCTTTAATCTCCTTTGACGGTTGGTCCTTTCCTCACTACCGTTTGTTTAGGGACGGTTCACTGTTACGACAGGACTGAAGAAAGCGACCGAGGAGGGTTTTTCACACACCGTTGCAGTATCTCCATGATCAAAATTCAGGCATTCAGCATCGGGTTCCTTACAATGGGAGTGGGGTGGGGTGGGAGGGCACATGATTTCCTTTTGCAACCGTCTGACGAGCAACGTCAGGAGGAAGACTGGGTTCCCTTCACAACTGTGGGACTTGCTTAATGACCGGGGCCAGAAAGGTCATTGCACGGGGGCAAAACTCACTCAATCAGGGTCTCGCTGAACGACATGTTATGTTCCGTTGGGGTCGTTAAGTCAAGGACTATCTGTATCAGGGTTGTTATCCAGACCCTTACTCACCTAAGAACTGCAGGGTTTGCTTAATGACCGTGGCAAGAAACCTCATCCAATGGGGCAAAACTCACTTCACCGAGGTCTCGCTTAATGACAGAAATGGGGGGCTCTGTTGTGGTAAGTCGAGGATTGCCTGTATACTGCTGGTATTCTGGCTGGGAGAAAGACTGACAATGGATGGATGGAGAGGCAAGCAGGCAGGCAGGCAGATAGGTAGATAATACAGATGATTTATAGATAGATGATACATTAGATAGTTGATAGTTACATAGACGATTCATTAGATAGATGTGTATATATAAATTGATAATTAGATTAGATAGATGATAGTTAGATACAGAATAGACATTAGATGAATGACAGATATTTAGATGAAAGATATATACATACATATATATATACATACATACATACATACATACATATATGTTTTCTGAGGTTCTCGTGGGTATTTGTATGTGGATCTTTGGTTGTTCGGGTTTTCTCTCGCGTAAGATTCAAAGTATCTAGGCAACGTTTCGATGAAGTCTCATTCATCATCTTCAGGCTTCTGTCTTCGGCTCTGTGCTTCTCAGAGTGATGTGAGATTGCAGCTGCTTCTTCCTTTTAACTGCTAGTGGGGGTGGGACTTGATTGGGTGGGGGCTTGGCTGTGTTCTGATTGGGTGGGGTGTGTTCTCATTGGTAGGGGGTTTGGCTGTGTTCTGATTGGTTGGGGGTTGGCCCCAAATCCCCAGCAACTAAGACTAACCCGAGCACAACCAAGCCCCCACCTGAACAGAACACGCCTCCAGCCAATCAGAACACGGCCAACCCCCAACCAATCAGAACACAGCCAAACCCCTACCAATGAGAACACACCCCACCCAATCAGAACACAGCCAAGCCCCCACCCAATCAAGTCCCACCCCCACTGGCAGTTAAAAGGAGGAAGCAGCTGCAATCTCACATCACTCTGAGAAGCACAGAGCCGAAGACAGAAGCCTGAAGATGATGAATGAGACTTCATCGAAACGTTGCCTAGATACTTCGAATCTTACGCGGGAGAAAACCCGAACAACCAAAGATCCACATATATATATATATATAAATTATATACTATAAATTATATACTATATACCAGGGGTCGCCAACCTTTTGGACCTCAGGGACCACCAAACTCATTTTAGATCCCAGGGACCACTAACTGGTTCTGTGGGTGTGGCCTAATTTGTGGGTGTGGCTTGGTGGTCATGTGACTGGCTGGGCATGGCTTGTATGTAAATATTATATTTATATAAATATTGAATTTTTTATAAAAAAAACTTTTACCCAAAATCAGGCAAAGCAGGCAGATTGAGTTGCTCACAGAATCATTCTGTGATCTATCTGCCATTGGCTAGCTCAGTCTCTCAAATTTGCTTGCCGTGAGTCTGCACTGAATTTGCTTGCAAGCTAACCTTCAGTCCTAAGGTTCGGCTGTACTTAAAAGCAGAGCTGAAAATCTAAAGACTAGCTAGAAAGCAAGAAATCCAACCATTTCCTGCTTCCTAGCTAATCTAAATCTCCCAGTACAGCAGAACAGCTGATGGTCGGAAAAATAGCAATTTAGCAGGCAAGTTTACCAGGTAAAGAATGGGCAGGGAGGGTTCCTGTGGGCCATGTGGGCAGCGCAGCCTTGTTTCTGTGCAGCCTGCATTAATTGCTTTGGGGGGGCGCTCTGGGGGTAAGATTTCTCTGCGGCCCACCAAAATTTTCTCACGGCCCACTGGTTGGCGACCACTGCTATATACTATATACATATATAGTATTAAAAAGCTTATGACCACAATCTTATGTTGCTAAGTGAGACGTTTGTGAAGTCATTTGGTTACTGCCCCATTCATGTTCTCGCCATGGTTATTAAATGAATGCAGCTTCCCCATTGAATTTGCTGATCAGGTCACAAAAGGTGATTGCGTGAGCCCCCCCAGGATGTTGCGTTGTAAATGTGAGTCAGTTTTCAAGTGTCTGACCACTAGGGATGCTGCAACAATCGTTAAGTGTGTGTGTGTGGGGAAAAGAAGTCACTTCTTCCAGCGGCATCGTAACACCGGTCACTCAGAGAACTGTCGTAAGGCGAGGACTAGCTGAATTAAGACACACACACACACACGTGTGCGCATGTATGTATATATATGTATATGTATATATGTATGTGTGTGTGTGTGTGTATATATGTGTGTGTGTGTGTGTATGTATATATATGTGCGTGTGTGTATGTATGTATGTATCTGTATGTATATATATATATATATATATATATATATATATATATATTTGTTTTCTGAGGTTCTTGCGGGTATTTGTATGTGGATCTTTGGTTGTTGGGTTTTCTCCGCGTAAGATTCAAGTATCTAGGCAACGTTTCGATGAAGTCTCATTCATCTTCTTCAGGCTTCTGTCTCCGGCTCTGTGCTTCTCAGAGTAATGTGAGATTGCAGCTGCTTCCTCCTTTTAACTGCCAGTGGGGGTGGGACTTGATTGGGTGGGGGCTTGGCTGTGTTCTGATTGGGTGGGGGTGTGTTCTCATTGGTAGGGGTTTGGCTGTGTTCTGATTGGTTGGGGGTTGGCCGTGTTCTGATTGGTTGGAGGCGTGTTCTGTTCAGGTGGGGGCTTGGTTGTGCTCAGGTTAGTCTTAGTTGCTGGGGATTTGAGCTGGTGAGTTGTGATCTTGCTGTTTGGCTTCTAGTTCGTGGTCCTTCTGCATCTTCATAGTGGGTGTCGGTTTGCTTCATGTATGGCTCAGAGGGGTTTGAAGTGGGTAGTGATGCAGCTGCAGTGCAGCTTCTGGTCCATGGTCGTGTCTCATTTTCTGAATGGGTGGGAGTCTGTTTTCTATATGGAAGTGTGGTGGTGGCATCTTGTGTGGCTCTCATGGGTGTGGGTCTGGTGTCCTTCTTCATGTTAGGTACTCGTCTGTTCATGAGGCGGGTTTCCAAATGGCTGGAAGGCGGGGAGGTGTCATCTCGTTTGTTCATGCTGTGTGGGCGTTTTTCTATCTCTATGGCTTCTCTGATTATTCTGCTGTTGAAGTGTTCGGTTTTGGCGATGGTTCTGGTATTTTTAAAATCAATTTCATGTCCTGTGGCTTTGAGGTGTTGGACCAGGGAAGAGGTCGTTTCTTCTTTTTGATTGAGTTCTTATGTTCTTCAATGCGTGCACTTATTCTTCTGTTAGTTTGTCCAATGTATGTGGTAGGGCAGGCAGTGCAGGGGATTTCGTATACTCCTTGGTTTTCTAATTCGATTTTGTCTTTGGGGTTTCTTAGGATGGTGGATATTTTTCTGTTTGTGCAGAATGCTGTTTTGATGTTGTGTTTTTGGAGGATCTTGCTAATTTTGTCTGTAGTGCCTTTTATATATGGGAGGAGGGCTTTGCCGTTTTCTTGTTCTCTGTCTTGGATTTTGGTTGGGGTTTCTTTTTGGATTAGGTGGGTAATCTTCTTTCTTTGGAATCCATTGGCTGTAAGTACGTTGGTGAGAGTGTGTAGTTCGGTTTTTTGGTGTTGTTCATCGGCTATGCGTTTTGTTCTGGAGATGAGTGTCTTGGCTATGGAATTGATCTGTGCTGGGTGGTGGTGTGAGAGTGCATGTAGATAGCGGTTAGTATGTGTTTTCTTCTGGTAGATGGTGTGTCCTAGGGAGCCATTGGATCTTTTGTATACCAAGACATCTAGGAAGGGAAGTTGATTGTTGGCTTCTGTTTCCATGGTGAATACCTGTCATCGCAAACCTCTACATGGAACACTTTGAAACACAAGCTCTAGAAAAATACGACCACAAACCCAAACTCTGGCTCAGATACGTAGATGACACCTTCATAATCTGGCCACACGGGAAAGAAAAACTGAACAACTTCCTCACATACCTCAACAGCCTACACCCCAAAATACAATTCACCATGGAAACAGAAGCCAACAATCAACTTCCCTTCCTAGATGTCTTGGTATACAAAAGATCCAATGGCTCCCTAGGACACACCATCTACCAGAAGAAAACACATACTAACCGCTATCTACATGCACTCTCACACCACCACCCAGCACAGATCAATTCCGTAGCCAGGACACTCATCTCCAGAACAAAATGCTTAGCCGATGAACAACACCAAAAAACCGAACTACACACTCACCAACGTACTTACAGCCAATGGATTCCAAAGAAAGAAGATTACCCACCTAATCCAAAAAGAAACCCCAACCAAAATCCAAGACAGAGAACAAGAAAACGGCAAAGCCCTCCTCCCATATATAAAAGGCACTACAGACAAAATTAGCAAGATCCTCCAAAAACACAACATCAAAACAGCATTCTGCACAAACAGAAAAATATCCACCATCCTAAGAAACCCCAAAGACAAAACCGAATTAGAAAACCAAGGAGTATACGAAATCCCCTGCACTGCCTGCCCTACCACATACATTGGACAAACTAACAGAAGAATAAGTGCACGCATTGAAGAACATAAGAACTCAATCAAAAAGAAGAAACGACCTCTTCCCTGGTCCAACACCTCAAAGCCACAGGACATGAAATTGATTTTAAAAATACCAGAACCATCGCCAAAACCGAACACTTCAACAGCAGAATAATCAGAGAAGCCATAGAGATAGAAAAACGCCCACACAGCATGAACAAACGAGATGACACCTCCCGCCTTCCAGCCATTTGGAAACCCGCCCTCATGAACAGACGAGTACCTAACATGAAGAAGGACACCAGACCCACACCCATGAGAGCCACACAAGATGCCACCACCACACTTCCATATAGAAAACAGACTCCCACCCACTCAGAAAATGAGACACGACCATGGACCAAAAGCTGCACTGCAGCTGCATCACTACCCATTTCAAACCCCTCCGAGCCATACATGAAGCAAACCGACACCCACTATGAAGATGCAGCACGACCACGAACTCGAAGCCAAACAGCAAGATCACAACTCACCAGCTCAAATCCCCCAGCAACTAAGACTAACCTGAGCACAACCAAGCCCCCACCTGAACAGAACACGCCTCCAACCAATCAGAACACGGCTAACCCCCAACCAATCAGAACACAGCCAAACCCCCTACCAATGAGAACACACCCCCACCCAATCAGAACACAGCCAAGCCCCCACCCAATCAAGTCCCACCCCACTGGCAGTTAAAAGGAGGAAGCAGCTGCAATCTCCATTACTCTGAGAAGCACAGAGCCGGAGACAGAAGCCTGAAGATGATGAATGAGACTTCATCGAAACGTTGCCTAGATACTTCGAATCTTACGCGGGAGAAAACCCGAACAACCAAAGATCCATATATATATATATATATACACACACACACACATACAGATACATACATACATACACACACACATACACATACAAATATAACAAACAAGACTAGGTATTTTAGGGATAGGGCTTATATTAGTTGCAGGCGTGAAATATATTTTATTTTTATCTTATTTTTATCATACACACAACTTGTTTTGCATTTTATTCTTGATAATACACACAAACACATATATACACACAAATAAAAAATTCTTGAGGCCACCATAAAAAAAACACCTTTCCAACTTACCTCGCTAATTTGCACCCATGGGGAGAATTTTCCAGGAACTGGTGAGCAGTTTTTTTTTCCTCCAAGCATGGAACAATCAATTTTATTTTATTTTATTTATTATTTTATTTTATTATTTTATTATTTTATTTTATTTTATTATTTTATTTTATTTTATTATCCATTTCTTTCGGTTGGCTTTTCAGGAAATCCCTGCCGAAATCAGGAAAACATATACACTGCTCAAAAAAAAGGGGGAACAGAAAAATAAGACATCCTAGATCTGAATGAATGAAATATTCTTATTAAATACTTCGTTCATTACATAGTTGAATGCGCTGACAACAAAATCACACAAAAATGATCAATGGAAATCAAATTTAGCAACCCATGGAGGTCTGGATTTGGAGTTACACTCAAAATTAAAGTGGAAAAAAACACTACAGGTTGATCCAACTTTGCTGTAATGTCCTTAAAACAAGTCAAAATGAGGCTCAGTAGTGTGTGTGGCCTCCATGTGCCTGCCTGTATGACCTCCCTACAATGCCTGGGCATGCTCCTGATGAGGTGGCGGATGGTCTCCTGAGGGACCTCCTCCCACACCTGGACTAAAGCATCCCCCAACTCCCGGACAGTCTGTGGTGTAACATGGTGTTGGTGGATGGAGCGAGACATGATGTCCCAGATGTGCTCAATTGGAATCAGGTCTGGGGAACAGGCGGGCCAGTCCATAGCATCAATGCCTTCATCTCTGTACCTAATGGCAGTCAGGCTACCTCTGGTGAGCACATGGAGGGCTGTGTGGCCCCCTAAAGAAATGCCACCTCACACCATTACTGACCCACTGCCAAACCGGTCATGCTGGAGGATGTTGGTGGCAGCAGAACGTGCTCCACGGCGTCTCCAGACCCTGTCACGTCTGTCACATGTGCTCAGTGTGAACCTGCTTTCATCTGTGAAGAGCACAGGGTGCCAGTGGTGAATTTGCCAATATTGGTGTTCTCTGGCAAATGCCAAACGTCCTGCACGGAGTTGGGCTGTAAGCACAACCCCCACCTGTGGACATTGGGCCCTCATAGAGTCTGTTTCTGACTGTTTGAGCAGCCACATGCACATTTGTGGCCCACTGGAGGTCATTTTGCAGGGCTCTGGCAGTGCTCCTCCTGCCCCTCCTTGCACAAAGGTGGAGGTAGTGGTCCTGATGGTGGGTTGTTGCCCTCCTACGGCCTCCTCCATGTCTCCTGATGTACTGGCCTGTCTCCTGGTAGAGCCTCCATGCTCTGGACACTACGCTGACAGACACAGCAAACCTTCTTGCCACAGCTCGCATTGATGTGCCATCCTGGATGAGCTGCACTACCTGAGCCACTTGTGTGGGTTGTAAACTCTGTCTCATGCTACCATGAGAGGGAAATCACCGCCAGCATTCAAAAGTGACCAAACCATCAGCCAGAAAGCACAGGAACTGAGAAGTGGTCTGTGGTCACCACCTGCAGAACCGCTCCTTTATTGGGGATGTCTTGCTACCTGCCTCTGCTTTCCACCTGTTGTCTATTCCATTTGCACAACAGCCTGCGACATGGATTGTCAATCAGTGTTGCTACCTAAGTGGACAGTTTGATTTCACAGAAGTGTGATTGACTTGGAGTTACAGTGTGTTGTTTAAGTGTTCCCTTTATTTTTTTGAGCAGTGTATTATTTTTCAAATAGGAAAAATGAACTTGAAATGGAGAGCTAAAGAAAGCTGATCATTTGTCAGCTCTTTGGTTGTGACCCTGAGCCAATCTTATTTTTTTCCCCTTTTAACATAGTGGGGTAAAATAATTCTTCTGGGAACCAAAAGTTGAAATTGGGGACTAATTTAGTCTAGTAAAAAAAAAAAAGTTTAGTCTAATTTTTTTTAAAAAAGGACCAGGAGGAACATGATAGCAATATTCCAGTATTTGAGGGGCTGCCCCAAAGGACAGGGGGGTCAATTTATTTTCCAAGGCAAGAAACAACAGATGGAAATTAACCAGGGTTGGACTAGAAGACCTTCAAGGCCCCTCCCAATTCTATTCTGACTGACTGATGGATGGAATTAACTGGAGGAACTCCTTGTCACCAGAAGTTGTGGGTGCTCCATCCCGGGAATTTTTTTAAGAAGAGACTGGACAGCCCCTTGTCTGAAATGGTTTGGGGGTCTCCTGCTGGAGTGGGGTGGACTAGAAGACCTCCGATGTCCCTTCCAACTTTCTCCTTCTGTTATTCTGCTGAAGCTCAGGGTTCAATGCTGGATTGAATATGAGTGAAACCAAGACTGGGTGGAAACCAACTCTCTCTCTCTCTTTCATTCTCTCTCTCTCTCTTTAGTTCTCTTTCTCATTCTCCTTTTTTCCCTTTCATTCTTTGTCCTCTTCTTTTCTCTCCCTCTCCTTTTATTCTTTCTCCTCTTTTCTCACTTTCTCATTCCCTTTTCTCTCTCCTCTCTCCTATTCTTTTAGTCTTTCATACTCTCCTCGTCACTTTCCTTTCTCATTCCCTTTATTTCCCTTTCGCTTTCTCCTCTTCTGTCCCATTATCTTTCTCTCCCTCTCCCTCTGATTCTATCTTTTATTTCTCTTTCATTCTACCTTTCATTCTACCTTTCTCATTCTCATTCTCTTTCATCCTTTCTCATTCTCTTCTCTCATTCTTTCTCATTTGCTCTCCTGTCTTTTCTTTCATCCTGTCTGCTTTCTTTCACTCTTTCTTTCTCTTTCTCTCATTGTCATTCTCTTTCTCAATTCTCTTCTTTCATTCTGTCACTTGATCTTTCATCCTCTTTCTCTTTTCTCTCATTCGCTCTTTTCTGTCTTTCATCCTTTCTGTCTCCTTTCTTTCATTCTCTCATTCTCTTTCTCAATTCTCTCTTCCTTTCTCTCCTTCTCCGATTCTCTCAATCTCATCCTTTCTCATTCTTTCTTTTTCTCTCATTCTCATTTCATTCTCTCATCTTTCATTCCCACTTTCTCATTCTCCCTTCCTCCTCCTCATTCTCTAGTTTTCTCTTCCATCCACTTTCTCTTCTTCTCTTCTCTTCCACTCCCACTTTCTCATTAGCTCTCTCCCTCCCTCCTTCCTCCTCTTGTTCTCTTCCATCCATTTCTCTTCTTCCCTTCCCTTCTTTCATTCCCACTTTCTCATTCGCTCCCTCCCTCCTCCTCCCTTCTCTCTGTCTCGTTTTCTCTTCCATCCACTTTCTCTTCTCTTCTCCCCTTCCCTTTCATTCCCACTTTCTCCTTCCCTTTCTTCTTTCCTTCCACTCTCATTTTCTCTCTCTCTCCTCCCCCCACCACCCCAGACACCAACCCACCATAGCTTAATGCTCCCCCTCACCCCCAGAAGAAAACCCGGGGGGGAGCAGAGACGTCACTGCAAGGCCAGATCTCCCCTCCCTCAAAAAGGAGGCCCTTCCTCCCTTGGGGGACGGGAGGGGAAGCAGGAACCCCGCCTCAAATCCAGCTTCCCCCATTCCAAACTCACCCCGCCCTTTTGCACCCCTCCCCTTTTTGGAGTGGGGAGGCCAAGTTTCATTCCTTGGCTGGATTTGAGGCGAGGGTCCTGCTCCACAAAGCCCCCTCCCTCCTTCCTCCCCCTCCCTCCACAACTAGGCCCGACGGCCCTCACCAGGCCAACCGTCGTAGGGAACCCCGCCCGGGCCTGGTTTTCTCTCCCTCCAGCCACGTGCACCCCCTCACCCCACTGACCCCACCCCCACCCCGAGACGCCAGTTCACCCCCATCGCTCACCAGACCTCACCGTGACCCCTTGACCCGGCGGGTGGGGTCGCCATAGCAACAAGGGCGATGGTCCGGGCCCCGTGGCGGACGCGTCGCGCGTCAGCGACGCATCATCGGGCCGAGACGCTGACCTCACGCGGTGACGTCAGGCGCGCGCGCCCTTTCACCCCGCCCGCGCCTGCGCACTCACTCACACTCTCTTATTCGGTCCGAAGAGGCAAGGCTGTTTTTATATATATATATATATATAAAAAAAAGATAAACAAAATGACCCGGATGAAGGAAGCGGAAGTGACGCCTCGAGATAACGACTACCTCGCCTTTCGCTTGTGCGCGCATCGGGCCCCCTTTTTTAGAGCACGGGGCGGGGAAGACGAATGCCATAGCATCACGTGACGTCCGGCGAGGTCTCGCGACATTTTGCTTCGCGGAGCCAGTTTGACAGGCCTGCCCTACAGAGGCATTTCCTTCCCCGCTACACCCGCTCCTCGCGCAGCATGACGGAAGAGAGAGTCCTTCGAATCGCAAGAGCGGCGAACCTCTGCTCTTTGGAGATTTGTTTTCACAGACGATTTCTTGCCCTTTCCCCCCTATCTCGGAGGCAAATCTCGCGAGAATTGCCCGGCGAGTCCCGATGGTTGCTTGTTTTCCTTGACCGCCCCTCCAGAAAAGCTTTTCGGCGCGCGGTTCTCTGGGAATTGGAGTTCGGCGTTTTGAAGGCCGCAGGCTTCCTATTGCAGGCCCCATGAGGCCCCGGCACCTCTATCCGCGGCCATCGAAGTGGGGAATCATGGGCTCTGTAATCCAAAGGCTGCTCCCTGTAGCTCAGTTCTGCCCTGTTATGTCTAATGAGATATTTCTCGATTATAGAGTCTTTAAAATTGGGGGGAGGGGGGGGTTCACAAAGTCCCAGAATCCCCCAGTTATGCTGGCTGAGGGACTCTGAGAATTGAAGTGGAGTTGAAGTCCACCAGCTGGGGATTATGGAGGTCAAAAGAGGAATTCTGGGAATTGAAGTCAAGTGATCCACCAGCTGGGGATTCTGGGAGTTGAAGTCGAGTTGAAATCCCCCAGCTTGGGATTCTGGGAGTCAAAGTCCATCTATGCTGTCTGGGAATTCTGGGAGTTGGAAAGTCAAATTTAAGTTCACCAGCTGGGGATTCTGGGAATTGAAGTCCACTCATGTTGGCTGAGGGACTCTGGGAGTCGAAGTCAAGTCGAATTGGAAGTCCACCAGCTGGGGATTCTGGGAGTTGAAGTCCGTGCCGGCTGAGGGATTCTGGGAGTCGAATCAAGTTGAGTTGAAATCCACCATCTGGGGATTCTGGGAGTCAAAATTCACTCATTCTGGCAGGGGGATTCTGGGAGTTGAAGTCCACCCATGTGGCAAGGGGGAAGTCTCAAACTCTGATTCAGCTGGGGAATTATGGGAATTGAAGTCTGGGCTATTTCCCCCGTGAATTCTGGGAATTGAAGTCCTCTCTTTCTTAAGGCCTGGGAAATTTGAAAAGAACAGACAAAAAACCCAATTCCAAACCACAGCCTCCCACCTCAAACCAAGTTCGAAATGATGCCCGAAATGCTTCTATTCCCCCCTGGGGCGATTAATGGAGAAAGGCAAGCTTTGTTGCAATGTCCAATTCCCTTCCCCGCTTTCTCCCACCCCAAAGGGTGCTGAAATGAATATGTTAACACTGAAACTGAAAGAGAAATATTTTTTAATTTGGAATAAATGGTATGATTGGGTAATAAATGGAAATAAGAAATAAGATAGGAAATTAACCTGTAAGAGACCTCAAGAAAGTAAACTGTAAATATGTAGAATGTATAAGAATAATTATAACATTAATCAATGCGAGATAAATGTAAATATGTGTTAAGCTATATAAGAGAAGAACCTGTATAGATGTCAAAAATGCTGTTGAAACCACGATGTACTATGTTGTAATAATGGAAACTTAATAAAAATATATTTAAAAAAAAGAAAACAATTGGTTTCTCAATGATTGCTTGGGGGAAAATTTTGGATATGGGATAGATAATATATATAAAATTTTTTAGAGTGCATGGAAATGGACAAATTAACTCTGGAACTAAAAGAAAGCAGAAACGGAATACAATGCAATATGGGAAACATGGTATATTTGGATTGACAATAGATATAAGAATAGAAAATGTAAATGTAAAAAATGTAAAAAGAAATGTAAATAAAAATGTAAATAAAGTATATAACATTTTTAGAGTGCGTGGAAATGGACAAATCAACTCTGGAACTCAAAGGGAAAGCAGACACGGAATACAATGCAATATGGGAAATTATATTTGGATTGACAATAGATATAAGAATAGAAAATGTAAATAACGTATATAATAGGAGGGTATGAAAGTATTGCAGAGTGTAAATTTTTGGATAGGATACGTAAATGTATATCTAATGTCACAGCACTGTTTAATAAGTATTGGCATTATGTATAAAGGGGGGAAAAACCTCAAAGCATTTAAAAAAAATAAAATAAATTTATACTATGACCAAAGTCCTTAGTCCAGGTGATCATCGATTCCTTAACTTGTTCTTCGTACATTTTATGGTCAAGTAAATATATATTTTCTTTTTATTTGTTTAATTGTGGGTCCTGTTCAGATTTTATCTAGTGCTGAATCCTGGTGATTAACAACATCCTGCTTTAACCACATTGTCCCAGGATCAAATTCCCATGCCAAACAGGAAACAGGCAACCGCCTCCCATTCCTGGATGCCAACATAAGGAGACAGGACCAAGGGAAACCCATGGATTTCCTGCAAGCCAGATCCTCAGCTTTGCAAGCAAACCCCCTCCCCTTCTCCACTGCACCCCAAAAAAGCTGTATCCAGACCCCCTTCCCAAGGGCCAGGACTCTGTGCAGCACTACAACACTGAAGAGGAATGAAGGGAAGCATAATTATAAGTAGTAGTAGTGCCATTTGTCAGAAATGGTGTAGGGACTCCCGCTTGGGCAGGGGATTGGACTAGATGACCTATAAGGTCCCTTCCAACTCTGATTATCTGTTAAATCTGTAGAATATATTATAGCATTAAGTAGGAAGGGACTCTATAGGCCCCTGAAGGTGAACCTCCAGGTGGCACGCAGAGCCATTTGTGCTGGCACGTGAGCTGCAGGCAAACTCACCTGCACTGCGCATGCGCGTGCCTCATGGCTGATTTTCAGCCAGTTTGAGGCTGTTTTTGGCGTCCCAGAGGCTTCAGGAAGGCTTCTGCAGGCTTTGCAGGCTGAACACTAGGCCCGTTTCGTCCCTTCTTGTTTTTCTGGAAATACCAGAGGGGATGAAACAGGCCTAGTTTTTGGCCTGCAAAGCCTGCAGAAGCCTTTGTGAAGCCTCTGGGAGGCCGAAAATCAGTGGTGAGGTGCAGTGCAGGTAAGGAGTCGGCAGGGTTGGTGGGTGGGTGGGCAGGGATTGCCCACGCATGCGTAGGGGGCATGGGGGCACGTGCATTGCCTTCTGGGTGCTGGCACGTGAGCGCGAGCGTGTAAGTGCGCGCACAACTTTTGGCACAGGAGCCCAAAAAGGTTAGCCACCACTGCTATAGGTCAGGCATTTGCTCCCTTGAAAAAGATGTTCTCCTGTGGTCCATATATTTTCTGATGCATTTGCTCATTGTTCAACACATGCTTGCCATCAGTGGCATCCTCCTGTATCGAGCATGATGGTCCTCTTATCTAAATCCTTCCATAAAGGATTCTTCCATAAATGCCACCCCTATTTCCTCCAGGAATTGGCACGTCACTATCTCTTTCTCCAACTGTCAAGGCAATACCCATTTGACCTATGTTGTTAACAAAAAGTGCTTAATTAGGGAGACAATGGGAGAAAAGAGAACACTGCCATAAAAGAATCTGTTGCACGAAGATGTCCATCTTGGTTAGATGACATGACTCGAGTTTTACAAGGTAATTTGAGAACTAAGTGCAAAGACTTGTGCATGTATAAGAAGGAGAGGACATCTTCCTATAGTTTGTAGAATTTTCTTCCCACGTCTCTTGTGACGGGCTAGGATCATGATGGCAGACCTATGGCACGCGTGCCGGAAGTGGCATGCAGAGCCATTTCCCCCGGCACACTAGAGCTCACCTGGAAAAGCCACACTGCGCATGTGCACGCATCACTGCCACCTGACAGCTGATTTTCGGGTATCTGGCGTGCATGCGTGAGGGGTAGGGGTGCATGGGAGACATGTGCATACACAGAGATGCGCAGTGTGCACTGGGGTAGCATGTGCGCATGCACAGACATGCAACATGGGTGATCGTGCATGCATGTGCAAACGCTGTGTGTGAAGGGGTGATTGTGCACACATGCACAGATGCATGGTGCAGGGGGTGATCGCACATGCATGCACAGTGACGTGCGCACGATAGGGGAATTGCACACGCAGGCGCAGAAATGCCTGGCATGCGGTGATGGAGTTGTGCGCGCAGGCACAGACATGCGGCACATGGCAAGTGGATCATTGCCTGTTTTCTGATCAGTTGCCTGTTTCCTGATCCAAAAACTAAAGTCTGCTTACTATGATTTGCAAGTCTTTGTTTTTGGTTCATTTCTGGCTTTAAGCATCCTTCCAGCCCTTACAGCAATAATAAAGAAAGAAATGTAGTAAAATATACTCTAGCACAGTGGTGGCTCACCTTTTTGGGCTCCTGTGCCAAAAATTGTGTGCGCACTTGCATGCATGCACTCATGTGCCAGCACCCAGAAGGCAAAGTGTGTGCCCCCCATGCCCCCTACACATGCATGCGCAATCCCCACCCACCCACTCACTGAGCCCGCCATCCCCTTCCCTGCACTGCACCTCACAGCAGATTTTCAGCCTCCCGGAGGCTTCAGGAAGGCTTCTGCAGGCTTTGCAGGCCAAAAACTAGGCCCATTTCATCACTTCCAGTATTTCTGGAAAAACAGGAAGGGACGAAATGGAAGAGGAGGAGGAAGGAGGAGGAGTAACAAGAGGAGGAGAAAGAAGAGGAAGAGAAAGGAGGAGGAAGAAGAGAAGGCAGAAGAGGAAGAGGGAGGAGGAAGAGGAGGAGCAAGAAAAGGAGAAGGAAGGAGGAAGTGGAAGAGGAGGAGGAGGAAGGAGGAGGAAGAAGAGGAGGAAGAGTAGGAAGAAGAGGAAGTGGAAGAGGGGGAAGGAGGAAGGAGGAGGAGGAAGACGTGGAGAAAGAGGAAGTGGAAGAGGAAGAAGAGGACGAAGGAGGAAGAGGGGGAGGAGGAAGAAGAGGAGAAGGGAAGAGGAACCGAGACCATCCGCAGGGGATGACACATCTTTTTTTTTTTTTACTACTGGTGCTTGTGGGCATGGCTTGGTGGACTGCCAAAATCCCCTTCCTTCCCTCCCACCCCCACCTAACCTGCTTTCCAGCTCCATTCTCCCAGGCAGGGCAACCAAAGGAGACCCAGCCAATCAGCTGGGACTTGATGGGAGGCAGAGAAGAGATGGGGGCAGTGGTGGGGATTCAGTGGGTTTGCATTGGTTGTTTAACTTTCGGAGCCGTTTGTTGTTGGAACAAACCACGAGGGCAGAGAGGTCCAATGATTTGAATCCCACCACGAATGACTCCAAATTGCCCGCGATTGGTTCTCCGGAACCGGTCCGAACCGGCTGAATCTCCCACCTCTGGTTATTCCCACCCCTCACGATTGCTCTCATTGCTTTCCCCTTCTTTCCCAGTCCAGCAGCTCTTCGGGAGCAACTCAAGGCACAGCCCTACCTCCCCTCCCCCATAATTCCTCTTGGAGATGGAACAATAACCAGTGCCATGGGACGCCTGCCCCCCCGCCTGCCACTCCCCTGCTGGCCACACGCCACACAGCTCCGGAGAAATCACAAGGATCACCTTCAGGAAGCAACCCAAAGTGATACCAAGCCGCCGATAACAGGTGGGAAAAAGGTTCAGCCAGGACAAAGGTCCCAGGCACACCTGCGTTTTATGGCCCTGTTTATACCTGGAAGTGCTCACACCTGCTTACAAAGGTGCACCTTGCCAAGCTTTCCAGAGCTCTTCTAGGGCTGGAGAGGGGGGGCTGCTTGGGACTCTGCCCCCCATTCCCACTTTCTATGCCGGAGTTTTCATGGAAAGATAAAGACTTTAGCAAACTAGAATAAAGACTTTAGCAAACTGGAATCCCCCCAATCTCTGCAGTGCCAGAGCCCCAATTTCCCACCTCCTCCTCCTGCCTCCCCACCCCTCCTTTCCCACAATCAGTGGCCCCTCAGTTCCTGTGGGGCTGAACGTGAAGGCAGTAGGAGGAGGACGGGGTGGGAAATTGGGGCTCTGGCACCGCAGAGATGGGGGGGAGGTCTCCATGGCACCGATTGGCTTCCCCTCCCCCAGTTCTTAGTAAATTGACTTTTTCATAGCTCGGTTCACCAGCTTCTCAACAACCCCTTGAAGGACTTTGGGAAGGCATCCCTGGGAAGTGTTGGAAGACATGTCACTCTGTGTTCTGTTCCAAGTAGGGGAGAAAATCCTGGAAACACGGAGGCTGATGTACCGCCCACCATTGACCTATGCGTAGCCATTTTATTGCGCCTTCATATATATTCCTTTTTTTCTGCTCAGAAAGTTAAACAACTGGTTCTCCCGAACCGGTGCGAACCGGCTGAATCTATGTTGTCCTAAACCTGTGATGGCCATTTGTGTGGGCACACGAGCCCCAGCCAAACCTCCCTGCGCTGCGCATGCGTGTGCCTCCCAACTGATTTTTTGACCTGTTTGAAGCCATTTTTGCCCTCCCGGAGGCTTGAGGAAAGTCTCAGGAGCCTCAGGAGGCCAAAAAATGGGCCTTCCAGAAATACTGGAAGTCCCTATTCTCTGTGCATGTGCAATCATCAGAACTGGCTTTCCTCCTTCTCGACCCAGAGGGAATCTTCGGTAAAGTTGTACTCTTGAGGGGGAAAAGGCAGCCGGATGGTTCCTGAAACCAAGTGAATGGCAGTGATTGGGGACTCATGGAGAGTGGAAGGGCCAGGGGGGAGAAAGGCAAAAGTTTCCCTATTCTCTGTGCATACGCAATCGTCAGAATTGGCTTTCCTCCTTCTCTACCCAGAGGGAATCTTCAGTAAAGTTGTACTCTTGGCGGGGGGAAAAGGCAGCCGGATGGTTCCTGAAATGAAGTGAATGGCACCAATTGGGGCTCATGGAGAGTGGGAGGGCCAGGAAGTGAAAAAGGAAAATTTCCCTATTCTCTGTGCATGTGCAATCGTCAGAATTGGCTTTCCTCCTTCTCTACCCAGAGGGAATCTTTGGTAAAGTTGAACTCTTGGAGGGGGTGTTAAGAATGATAGTCACCTAACAGTTGGGTTGGCAAAAAATAAACCAGGATAGTTATAGAATACTGTTGTATCTTTAAGAGAGTGCTGTAATTGTGATTGGCTGAGGTTCCTCCAACGGCCATAAGATGGAGCCAGAAACCTGGTTTGTTCTCTCTCCTTGCATTTTCCTTTTTTGCCGTGTTGCCTGATCATCGTTCTACTTGGATTGCTGTGAGTCTTGCAAACTGTTAGCAAACTCCATTTACTGAACTTTGTTTATGATACTGGACTTCGTTTTTGGATTATCCATGGACTGATACTAACTGCTTTAACCGTGTATGATTTGAACTGTTTGTTGGACTTTGTTTACCTGTTTACTGGCAGTAAAACCAACATTTTACTATTCAGTGTATCTGTATGCTGGTTGTGTATTATTCCTCACCACTCTCACTACGTTTCCCTGAGTGCACTCATTCTCATAACGGGGAATACACTGGTTATGGGCCCAGAACATACCAGACTCAGATTCTGAGGACGATGCCAAAAAGTTAGCTGACTTTAAATGGAACAACGAACGAGCTCTTTGTATAATTGGACTAACACTGAGTGACCAGCAGCTAGTCCATATTCATGGAGAAGAGTCTGCTGCTAGGTGTTGGCAGAATTTGAAGAGGATTTATGTTCGTGACAGTGTAGGTGCACACATACATTTTACACGTAAACTGTTTAGAGCACGTCTTCTGAAAGGTGGAGATATGTTAGCTCATTTGAACTTCATGAAAAGAACTTTTCAAGAGCTACATGAAAAGGAACTGATTTTTTCAGAGCTGCATCAGGTTTACATCATTCTTTCCTCATTGGATGAAAGTTATGATGATTACGTATCTTCACTGGAAGTCTTGACCAAAGATGAACTGACATTGACTGACATAACCGGATGATTGTTAGAAGAGGCAAGAAGAAGGCTGGATAGAGACCAACTGAGAGAGAAACAACCACAAGAAGAGGATTTGTGTTCAACTGCCTATACTGTTAGGAAATGTTTTTCTTGTGGGGCTAGGGGCCACATAGCTAGATTCTGTAAGAAGGGAAAATGACAGAATACTGGTAATCACCAGAAGGCTAAGAAGAATGTTAATTTGGCTATGTCTAGCAATTCAACTCTAAACCATGATTTGTGGGTTGTTGATAATGGAGCATCGCAGTGCATTACTAAAGATAGAGGTTTGTAACAATGTCTACGAGTAAGCAACATGTATCATTGGCAAATGGATGGAAAATGAAAGCATCTGGTGAAGGTACTGCATATTGTTCATGTGTAAATGAGCATTTACCTATGTTATATGTACCTAAACTGAAATTTAATTTGTTATCAGTAAGGGCTTTAGTTAATCTTGGTCATGTAGTAACCTTTAGGGGAGATAACTGTATAATAGAGAAAGAGGGTAAAAGTGTTACTGCTACTTTAGAGAATGATTTATATGTGAGACATGATGTCCAGTTGCAGATGGGTAACTCGGTTTATAACAATGTTAAGCCACATAACGAATGTATACATTTACTGCATAGACGTCTGGGGCACATTAATTTCAAAATGCTGAAATGAACTGTCAAATTGTCAGAGGGAGTAAAATTAAAACCCTGCAGCAAATACTTAAACTGTAATGTCTGTAATCAGGAGAAAAGCAAGGTTACTCCAGCAAACAGACTTAATGGGTTTAAGACCAAAGAACCTTTAGAGGTTGTTTTTGCTGACATAATTGGTCCTAAGAAACCCAGTTTGGGAGATGCCTGCTATGTTTTGAGTATAATGGACCATTACTCCCAGTACAGTTTCTGCTATCATGAAAAACAAAACAGAAACGTTCCAACATTTCTTTAACTGGCTAAGATTTGCAGAAAGGAAAATGAAACATAGGGCAATTACTTTAGTTACAGATAATGGGACTGAGTTTATTAACAAGAGATTCCAAACGATGTTGAAATTGGCTGGTATCGAGCATAAGCGTTCTGCAGCTTACAGGCGACAACATAATTCATTTATAGAACAAAGAGGGCAAATGTTACAAGCCATGGCCCGCACTATATTATCTGATTCAGGTTTGCTTGAAACACTGTGGGGTGAAGCCATAATGTGTAGTAACCATGTTTTAAACAATGTAGTTAACACAACAACTGGTGAATTGCCATTCAGTCATTGGCATGGCAGAAAACCAAATTTAAGTTATCTACGCACATTTGGAGCTCCATTATGGGTGCTTATTCCCTCACAAGTAAGACTTAAAGGGCAACATAGAGCTAGGAAATTATTTTTCATAGGTTACGAGGCCAACCATAGATTGTTTAGATTTGGGGCTCCAGGCACAGCTAATATTTACTGTAGTGCTAGTGCTAAATTTCTTGAGCACGTTGGGTGGCATAAACTAGAACAGGAATCTAACAAAGATGTTATCGACACCCAAGTAGTCCCTAATGATGAGATAGTTAAACCATCAATAGCCATTAAAGAGGAAGAACAGGCACAGGAGGAGGTAGAAGAACAGGAGCAGGTGGAACGGGAGAGTCCACCAGTAAGCCCTGAGTTACCTAGACGTTCAACCCATGTAACAAGACCACCAGATAGATATCAGGCTAGTATAGCATGCCAAGTAAATATAGTTCCTACTAACTATAATGAACTGAAACTGTATCCTGCTAAGGATCAGGCTGCTTGGCAGGAAGCAATGGATAAGGAACTGAAATCCTTACAAAGTTTGGAGGTATATGAAAACGTCAGGTTACCACCAGGTGAGCATGCCATAGGGTGTAAACAGATTTATAAAATTAAGACAGGTGTGGATGGGACTGTTACCCATAAAGCCAGGGTAGTAGCACAAGGGTTCGATCAGTCAGCCAATGACTACGACGAGGTGTTTGCACCTAGTCTGAAGGCTACCACATTACGAGCTGCATTAGTGTGAGCAGCTAAAAATAAATACAGAATAAACCATTTAGATATTGAGGCAGCATATCTGCATGCACTGTTGCAACATACTATATATTTAAAGAAGCCTTTGGGGATAAAAACTGATAACTGATAACTGATTGCTGGAGATTAAAAAAGAGTCTTTATGGCTTAAAGCAGTCAGGCTATGAATGGAACCAGTGCATAGTGAAGGAATTAACTAAGATAGGTTTTGTAGCTGGCATGGCTGATCCATGTTTGTTTAAAAGAGAAAGTGATGGTGTAATTTCATTGTTGCTATTGTTCACTGTTGACATAGCATTAATTACCAAGACTGAGCAAGAAACTAGTGAGATTATTTCACTGTTAGAAAAGAAATTTAAAATCAAACATTTAGGTGAGATTAAACAGTATCTTGGTTTAAAAACAGAACTAGGGGAGGCTACAAAATCTCACAGGCAGATAAAATTAACCAGTTACTGAAGAACTTTAAAATGGAACTTTGTAAGATGGATAAGACGCCAATGACCCAGGAATTTAGCCACAGTGATGTGCAAAGTCCTGTTTTTGATAAAGACATTTATCAAACATTGATTGGTAGCTTATCCTATCTAAGTAATTGGTCTAGGCCAGACATAGCATATTGTGTCAAGCAATTAGCCAGGTTTAATGCTGAGCCAACTGAAAGGCACTGGCAAGCTGCCAAGCGTGTGTTAAGATATCTTAAACAAACGATGCATTATGCATTATATTTAGAGCCTAAGGATGAACTAAGTTTAACTGCATATGCCGATGCAAGTTTCGCTACAGACGTACCTACACGTAAATCAACGTCAGGTACTGTAGTGTTATTAGGAAAGGTGTTAATTGAAGAAAGAATTCGGAATTAATAATAAACTGCAAGAACTAGATAAAATTTTATTAGGATCAAATAAAAAAAATAACAAAATTTTATAATTACTTATTAGAAACAGAATTAGAAGAAGAAATCGTAAAAGGAAATATGATCGCATGGAGTAAGAACGTAGGGCGCAGCATCACATTAGCGGAATGGGAGAAAGTTTGGGGCAGAAATAATAAGATCACCAAATCGGCAGCATATAAGGAAAATCCAAGAAAGAAATACTCAGACTCCATAGATTAGAGCAAAGTTATCCTTTTACTGGAAATCAAAGTGGAAGTTACAGATGGAATTCCGAATCTGAGAAATTGGCACGCAGATCACATATACAAAGGAATGGAATTGTTCCCACCCCCCAAAGTCCAAAAGACTCTTCCAATTAAAAGTTCTGAATATGATCATGTGGGCATCTTCAGGTGGTGATGAGGCCTCTGTCCGTTGACCTTGACATATTTTGATAAAACTTCGCAGCTGCGCAAAAGGGGATAGAAGCTAGCAAGGAAATGGAAAGTTAAAGACAAGAATTCATACACCCCCACCCCTTGCTTACCCACAGTAAAGGAATGCAAAACACCTCCAGCTCTCTTCCCCCCAAGTCACCCCTCCCCCCATTGCTAATGACAGCCGAAAGAATTAAGCCTGGCAACAGAGAAGATGCAGCAGATAGGATATGAGATAGATAGCAGATAGGGTAGCCGATGTGGTGGTCTGGCACTTGAAATGAGACGCAGGGAACCGTCTGAGCAAATGCCAGCCCCGAGAGAACTCGGGTAGCAGTATTTATTTAAGAAAATGCAAGTACAAAATCAAAACAATGACCTCAACAGGGCCTCAGCAGGGTGATAAAGTCCCGTGAGAATATCCAAGCACGAAAGGTCCCACGGGAATGGCTCGGCTGGGTACTGTGAACTTTCACCGATATACCTGGTCCATCTAAGCTTTGCAGGTCAAAACAGGACCAACCACCCATCATAAAGGCACTACTGCCCCCATGAGGAGCGTTTGTAAAACCCCCAGATCTATGCAAAGCTGTACGAAGAACTTACAGAATATGATGAATATGATGAATTACCACAGCCGAAGAGATCTTGAGGCTGACATTTGGACCCCCCTCTAGAAAAAGGACATTAGTCCCTGTAAGAGAGAACAACACAAAAATATGTTAACAATTGCATACATTTCTATGGTTTATCAGGGTACTTAGCATAAAACTTCTTGAGCAATTCAGGAGCCCTAATGTCTTTCTCATTCACCCACTCGGCATAGGATGGGGGAAAATGTTTCCAGGCTACAAGATATTGGAGACGACCCCTCCATTTCCGAGAGTCTAAAATCTCTTTAATCTCGAAAGGTTGTTCACCCTCGATCAACAATGGTACGGGGGGATCAGTCTGGGTCGGTCTCAATGTACAGGTATGTTCGGGTTTTAGCAAGCTAATGTGGAAAACTGGATGAATGCGACGAAGAGTTTTTGGTAGTCAACTGAACAGTCACAGGATTCACAATCCGCTCAATAGGGAAAGGGCCCACATACTTAGGACCCAACTTCTTTGATTTCTGAGTGGTCTGTAAATATTTAGTTGAGAGGAACACTTTGTCACCCACTTGATACAACTTCTGTGGAGCTCTCTTCCTGTCAGCAAATTTCTTATGAGACTGGTGCACCTCGTCTAAAGCTTTACGAGCAACCAGCCAATTGAGTTGAAGTTGAGATATCCAGTCGTCCAATGACTGGACATTGGGTTTTTCACGAGGAAGTTCAGGTATGGGCACAAAATCTTGCCCCGTGGCCACTTTGAAGGGGGTAAACCCAGTACTGCTGTGGACAGAGTTGTTATATGCCACCTCCGCAAAAGGCAGTAGATCCACCCAGTTGTCCTGCTGATAATTTATGTAACACTGGAGATATTGCTCCAACACCCCGTTAGTTCTCTCACAGGCCCCATTAGTTTGGGGGTGGTGGGCGGAGCTTAAGCCCTGGTTGGAGCCTATTAACTTCAAAAATTCCCTCCAGAAGTTAGAGGTAAATTGAACCCCTCGATCAGAAACTACACGCTCAGGGACACCATGCAGTCTGTAGACATGAATAATGAACAATCTGGCTAGCGACTTTACCGAGGGAATCTTGGAGCAAGGTATGAAGTGTGCTTGTTTGGAAAACAAATCGGTCACCACCCAGATGACTGTGTGCCCAGCACTCTCGGGTAAGTGTACTATAAAGTCCATGGAGATTTCCTTCCAAGGAGCAGTTGGCCTGGCCACATTCTGCAACAGACCTGGTGGCTTACCAGGAGGTCTTTTGGCTGAGGCGCAAACTGGACAGCTTGCTACATAAGTCTCAATGTCTTTTTTCAATGAAGGCCACCAGAACTGCCGTTTCACCAGGTGTAAGGTTTTCACGAAACCAAAGTGACCAGCTGCCTTGGAGTCATGAGTCTGTTGTAACACTTGGCTTCTCAAAGTCTGTGGTACATACAGCTTCACACCCACCCAGGCTAAACCATCTCTAACGGTGCAGTTATTCGCATTTGCCCGGAACCACTCATCTGTTTTCAAGGCTTCCTTAAATCGTTCCATCAAGTCATTGGACAGATCCACCTCTTGCTTCCTCTTTTGCACTCTGGTGACCACTGGGGCAGCCAGCTGTGTGGTGGACACAATCGGCCTTATCACTTCTTGATGAACACTGTTGTATTGTGGCATTCTGGATAAAGCATCTGCCATAAAATTTTTTCCTCCTGGGATGTATTTCAGAGAGAAATTGAATCGCTTGAAATACTGAGCCCACCTAACTTGCTTAGGGGATAACTTCCGAGGCGTTTTTAAGGCCTCCAGATTCTTATGGTCAGTCCATACCTCAAATGGGTGCTTCGCTCCTTCCAGAAAATGCCTCCAAGTTAGTAGGGCCCAACGGACTGCAAAAGCTTCCTTCTCCCAAATAGCCCATCTCCGTTCAGTGTCAGTCAACTTACGGGAGGTGTAGGTGCACGGTTGTAGTGTCCCCTTCTCGTTTAACTGAAGTAAGACCGCTCCCACAGCCACATCGCTCGCATCAGCCTGGATCACGAAAGGGGCGTCCATGTCTGGGTGTTTCAGCACTGGTTCTGCAGCAAATAATCTTTTCAGCTTCTCAAAAGCGGCTTGGCACTCCATGGACCAATTCAACGGCTGGCTGGGCTTTGGCTTCGTTTCCCCCTTTGTCTTTAGGAGGTTGGTGATGGGCATGGCTATTTTAGCAAAAGACGGGATGAATTGCCGGTAAAAGTTAGCAAATCCAAGGAAACTTTGAAGCTGTTTACGGGTTCTCGGTGGGGCCCAGTCCAATACGGCTCGCACCTTCTCTGGGTCCATCTCAATGCCCTTGGGTGAGATACGATATCCCAGGTAGTCGATTTTTTCTTGATGAAACTCACATTTGGACAATTTGGCATACAATTTGGCAGCCCGCAGTTTGTGCAGCATGGAGCGTACCAGTTTCACATGTTCATCTCTAGTCTCCATGTAGATAAGGATATCATCAAGGTAAACCAGAACCCCCTTGTATAAATGTTTGTGGAGCACTTGATTGATCATTTGCATGAAAATGGCTGGTGCCCCCTGTAGGCCGAAAGGGAGAACATTGAACTGGAAGCAACCCATCGGGCAGTTGAATGCAGTTTTCCACTCGTCTCCCTCTTTAATTCGGATTCGGTAGTATGCCTCCCTCAAGTCCAACTTCGTGAAAATCTTCCCCTTGGCCAGGTGGGCTAGCATGTCCTTCATCAGAGGGAGGGGGTACACGTTCTCCACGGACACCACGTTCAGGTTTCGGTAGTCAACCACCAAGCATTTGGAGCCATCTTTCTTCTCGCGGAACAACACAGGGGCCACCACTCGAGGTCTGGTGGGTTGGATGGAACCACGTTTCAAGTTCTTGTTGATAAACGATCTCAATTCCTCCAGCTCCCGTGGGGTCATCGAATACAGCTTCGGTTTCGGGAGCGTCACCCCCGGTAGAAATTCAATGCTACAATCAGTTGACCGATGAGGAGGGAGCTCATCGGAGACCTCTTCACTAAACACCTCTCTTAAGTCCCAGTACTCTTTCGGGATTTTCTCCTCCTCCTCCACGCACTTGGCACCTGCGGAAGCTGTCTCAGCAGGGCTTTGGAGCTTCGGATGGGATTTCTCCTCCCCTTCCGGCGGGGATTGCTCCTCCCCTTCTGGAAGCTGATCGGTGCGGATCCGTATCCATCCCTCTCTCCAGTTCACATGGGGATTCCACTTCCGAAGCCAGGGCAATCCCAATATTAGAGGCTGTTCCATCCCAGGGGCCACAATAAAACACAGGGTCTCGCGGTGGTTTCCCATGGTCATCTCTAGGGGTTCCATTATAAAACGTGCAGGGCAACCTCCTGCCTCAGATCCATCTAGTTGGCAAAAGGATATGGGCGTTCTCAAAGTTCTCAGTCCAATGCCCATACCCTTGACTACTTTCATGCTAATTACGCACCTCATGCACCCCGAGTCCAACAAGGCCAGCATTTCCCCCTCGGTCCCTGAGGTGGGCACCCTTAACTTTATTGGGATGGTCATGGGCCCTTGGTTAGGACTTACAGGGACGTCATCTTCCGAGTCGGTCTCGCTCTCGTCAAGGGGAGTCGGAGGTCCCAGCCCCTCTCCCGCCGGAGGGGCGACCTCTACAACCTCCCCTATCTTTAGCCCGGTTTTGCGAGGCTTGGTTGGGGAGGTTTCAGGCTTCCTCCCTGGACCCCGCACTCCCTTTGGATCCAGCTTGACCCGGCAATCCGCAATCCGGTGGCCCTCTTTCCCACAACGAAAACAGGCGGTGGATTTGGCTCTTGCCATCACCCCTCCCTTTCGGGGTTTAGGGGTCTCTCGGAGACGTGGGGGGAGTGGTTTGCTCCATGCGGGGCCTCATCTGCGTCTGCTTCGGGCTAGATCTATTTCCACTTCTTCCTCTAGCAAGTACCACAACTGCAAATCATGTGGATCCCTTCTGGAGATGCACATGTGGTATATATCTTCATTTAAGCCATCTTTGTAGGCTTCTATCAGAGCCCCCTGGGACCAGGCTCGGATGCGGTATGCCAGCTGTCTGAACTCTTGGGTGTAGTCAGCAACCGATCTTCCCCCTTGAGTTATGGTTTTCATTCTGATCCTGGCCCTTCTCTCCGCCAGAGGGTCCTCAAACCTCCTCCTCAATGCAGTCATGAAAACATTGAGGCTCCGCATTTGGGGGGAGTTATCATTATACAAAGTCACCACCCAGTCTGCTGCCATCCCCTCCAGGGCTCTGGTAACATATCTCACTTTGGCTGCTTCAGAGGTAAACTCCCTTTCATATTCTGCCATATAGCTCCCGACTTGTACCAGGAAAAACCCCAAATCCTTGGGATTTCCTCCAAACTTCACATCTAGCGGGGGCAGGTTGCGTCTTCCAGGGATCACACCTATTGCTGCCCCCCCTGGGCAGCAGCCGGCTGCTGCGCTGGTGTAGGCTGGGCTAGGGGGGTGGGGGCAGCCCGACTTCCCCAGGCTGAACTCGCTCCCTGTTATGTCCTGAGAACTCTAGGAGTTCTCACTCAGGTCCACTCACTTTGCGTGGGCGTTCTTCCCTTCACTCATCGGTTGGTTCTCCCCAGCAGCCAGCTATAAAAGCAGGCTGCGGGGTCCAACCAGTTGCTGATTGCTGCGAGCCAGTTTCCAGGCGTGGCAAGCACGGTCAGCCCTTTATTGTTATAATAAAGTATTGTTGCACTCATGCTCTGGTTCAGCCTCTCTTTTCCCAAACTTAACACTGGCGACGAGGATGGGATGGCTACCAGAAGCACCATGCAACCGCTGAGTCACTAGCCGCCGATCCGCAGCCAGAGAGAGCGATTGGCCGGCGATAAGGGCAACGCTGATCCGCAGCCAGAGAGAGCGGTCAGCAAACAAAAAGAGCAAACAAAAAGAGCAAACGCTGATCCGCTGACAGAGAAAGCGGCCAGCAAGCGATAAGAAGCGAACGCTGATCCGCAGCCAGAGAGAGCGGTCAGAATCGAAAGTTAGAAGCGTCTGTAGCCGCTTGTTAGCCCAGCTACAGGGAAAGTGAAGCGCTGCGAGCCGCAGCCGCTCAGTATTAGGCGCAAAATTCAAACGGCTGTCATTTGAATTTCAAACCTAAAGGTACAGCACAGTGCTGTAGTCAAGTCACTGACGCCCACACAGGCGCGAATCCAAACGCCGCCAACGGCTAACAGCCAAACGTGGTTAACCCAGAGAGAAAGAGAGGATTGCGAAAAGCCTCTCCGGAGCTGAAATCACTTGCCTGCCACAGGCACTAAAACATTGTCTGCTGCCCCAGAGAGATTTTTTCCACAGGTAGTTCTACCGTCCCAGCACCATGAATTCCAATCCAGTCTTCCCAGCGTTCAAACCAGATGAGGAGAAGTGGGAATCATATAAGAACCGCTTTAATCATTATATCGATGCAATTGGCCTGGCGGATGCTGGAGAGCATCGGAAAAATCGTATTTCCTGATCTACTGTGGAGCCACCGTTTTTGATACTGCCACGGCCCTCGTGGCTCCTCGTGAGTTGAAAACGTTCCGTGGTCCGGAAGTTACTTGAAATCCTCACTAACCACTATTCTCCCAGACCCTCACAGATTGCCAGGAGATTCACCTTCCGTATGAGGAAGCAATCGGACAAGGAGACCATCAATCAATATATGGCCGCCCTCAGAACAGCAGCACTGCATTGTGGGTTTGGAACCTACCTGGAGGACATGCTCCTCAATCAATTAGTCTGCGGGGTCAAGGACCTCCACCTGCAAAGGCGCCTTCTCGCAAAAAGACCTCAACCTCGCACAAGCAGTCGAGGAGGCCTTGGCAGCCGAGCTGGCAGCGCACTCAGCCACCAAAATCCAGGGCCCTAGCGCCAAGCTGACATCACTTCCAGTCCACTACGAGGAGGTGGTAGCAGAGGAAACCATCAGTGATGACAACCACGCCCACCGCCTCTCCAACGACAGACGGCCGCAGGTAGGAGCCAAACAAGAAAACATCGGTCCACCCAAGCACATCATCCTGTGCCTAGCCTGTGGGGGATCTCATCAGAGGGCCACCTGCAAGTTTAAAGGAGCCACCTGCAATAACTGTCATAAAAGGGGACACATCGCGAGAGTCTGCCAAGCCCCTCAAAGCTCAGCACAAAGGCACCCCCTCGCAATCGGGACCTACAGTGGCAAGTATTGAACTGTCGCACGCACCACCATGCCAAGCACACTTGCCACACTGTTAGTAAAATTCTCTCTCCGTTTCCCTAGAAGGTAAACCGTGCCGTATGGAGGTTGACACAGGGTCAGCGCTCTCAATTATCTCGTGGAACACCCTCAAGAGACTCCAACCAAGCCTATCCACTAGCCGGCTCCAGAGATGCCAGTTTAGCCTAAAGGACTACCAGGGGAAGACCATTCCTGTAATCGGCAGAGGCAAGTTCCTTGTCAGTTTTAAAGCTTTTAAAGGTCACCTACCTCTAGTGGTAGTTAACGGCAATCTCCCCACCTTATTGGGGCTCGATTGGTTCCCCATCTCGGCCTAGGGCTAACAGGAGTCCATGCTGTCTCAACCTCAGACACTGACTCCTTATTCGCTGATTACTCAGATGTATTCAGCGAGGAGCTGGGGTGTTATAACGGTACCCCATCTCATTCTCAGTTGACCCCAGGCGGTCCCAATCAGGCTAAAACCGCGTAGGGTCCCATTCGCTATTCGGCCAAAACTAGATGCGGAATTGGATAAACTGTTAAAACAAGGGGTCATTGAGCCAACAGATTTCGCCAAATGGGAGACGCCCATTGTCACACCCTCAAAAAGACGGTAGCCTGAGAATTTGCTCGGGACTACAAAACGACAATCAATAAATTCCTACAAGTTAGCGCTTATCCTGTGCCCATCATTCAGCATTTATTACACACATTCGAACCAGGCAGCATTTTTGCTAAATTGGACATGTCTCAAGCATATCAGCAGTTCCCTGTTGATAACCAAACAGCGGAACTCCAGACCATTGTCACTCACAGGGGTGCCTTCCGATGCAAGCGTCTCCAATTTGGCGTAAGTGTTGCCCTAGGTATTTTTCAATCCCCTCATGGAGCGGATTTTGCAGGGCCTCCCTGGTGTAGTACCCTACTTGACGACATCTTAGTCTCGGCCAGGGACAGACCCCAACTCTTCCAGAGAGTTCGAGCAGTGTTAGAGAGGTTCAGACAGCATGGCCTCAAGTTGAAAAAGAAAAATGTGCCATTGCCACTAGACAGGTGGACTTTCTGGGTGATAAAATTGACGCCTCTGGCATTCACCCCCTGGAGTCCAAGGTTAAGGCAATTCACGAGGCACCCACTCCAACCTCCAAAACTGAACTACAGGCTTTCTTGGGGCTATTGAACTTTTACGCATCCTTCTTGCCCCATAAAGCATCAGTAGCTGAACCCCTACACAGATTACTGGATAAAAAGTCACCGTGGCACTGGGGGCACAAAGAAGACCATGCTTTTCACGCCGTCAAATCACTACTCACGTCAGAGGCGGTACTTATTCAATTCGACCCTAACCTCCCTTTAGTGCTGGCAGCAGACGCATCCCCTTTTGGAATTGGGGCGGTACTAAGTCACAGGCTTCCCAATGGCGCCGAGGCTCCCATCGCCTTTTTCTCAAGGACGCTCTCTGCAACGGAGCGCAATTACAGCCAGATCGATAAGGAAGCCCTAGCAGCTGTTACAGCCGTGAAAAATTTCATGAATTTCTTTTTGGCCATTTTTTCGAGCTGGTCACGGACCACAAGCCCCTCCTGGGCCTACTAGCCGGGACAAACAGACCCTCAAGTCCTTTCCCCAAGGATGACAAGGTGGACCCTCTTCCTAGCAGCCTACTCCTACAGACTTATACACCGCCCGGGTAAAACACTGTCCCACGCTGACGCTCTCAGTCGCTGCCCCTTGCCGGCTCCGGCTGAAGACCCTGCTCCTGTCCACGCTATTTTCGAGATCACCCAGTTGGACCTACCCATCACTGCCCTTGACATTGCTGCTAAAACCAAGACAGACCAAACGCTCGCCCAGGTGCTCGACTGGGTGAGGAGGGGGTGGCCGGGTGGCAATGTTGAAAACAAATTCACACCTTTCAAGACTCGCATGCAGGAGTTGTCCAGTTTGCAGGGCTGTCTGCTATGGGGCACTCAGTGGTCATCCCGACCTCACTGCGTACCCGAGTTCTGGAAGCGTTGCACGAGGGACACCCTGGCATCGTGAGAATGAAGGCATTAGCACGCAGCTACGTGTGGTGGCCGGGTCTCGACGAGGACGTTGTCAATTGGGTAAGTTCCTGCAGCATTTGCCAGGAATCCCATCCTGCTCCCCCATTGCCACCCCTACTAGATGGGAAAGCGCCAGCGCTCCTTGGTCCAGAATTCACATCGACCTGGCCGGCCCCTTGCATGGGAGGATGTTCCTAGTGGTCGTGGACGCCTATTCTAAATGGATTGACGTAGCACAGCTATCCACGACCACCACACTAGCAATCACCAACGTGTTAACCCGCCTGTTCGTAACGCACGGGCTACCCGACTCCATTGTCTCCGACAATGGCCCACAGTTCGCATCGACCGAGTTCAGCCGTTTCGCTGCCAACCTGGGCATCCGCCACATTTTCACAGCCCCATTTCATCCTGCCAGTAACGGATTGGCTGAAAGGGCCGTCAGGACCACTAAAGAAGCCCTGGCTAGGTTCAGCAAGGATGACTGGCACCACAAACTCTCGCGGTTCCTGATGAGCCAGCACTCAACTCCTTGTTCAGTCACCAATAAGTCCCCAGCTGAGCTCCTGATGGGCAGGCGTCTGAGGACTGTATTGGACAGACTTCACCCACAATACTGCCCTGACTCTCCCTTCGCTTCCACATCGGGGGTTAGACATTTTATCTTACAGGAGCCAGTATTCGCGAGGAACTTCGCTGGAGACCCCCTGTGGATCCCGGGCGAGATCGTAGCCATCACCGGGCTGCGGTCGTATCGGGTCAGACTGGAGGATGGCCGCGTCTGGAGAAGGCACATAGACCAACTGCGTAGGCGCCACAGCACCCTCGCCAGCAGGGATCCAGAGTCACAAGACGAAGGGAGGCCTCATCTTCAGCCCCACATCCACATCATGCCCGGCGACCAGTTCACACCAACAGCCGATCCCGAAGGCCCGAACACGGACAGCGGCGCCCAGACGGTTGACCAACCCGATCCAGTCTATGGGAGCACATCCCGAGTGACCAACCCTACGAGCCCCGGGCATGCCCGAACCGAGGGGCACACTGATGACACTTTGCCGGCTCTGCCTTCCCAGGCAGACCCCGAATGGACAGACAACGTTCCTGAGCTGCGCCGTTCCGGGCGCCAACATAAACCTCCAGCCTACCTCAAAGACTATGCGTGTTCGCATCTGGGGGGAAGGGGTGTTATGTCCTGAGAACTCTAGGAGTTCTCACTCAGGTCCACTCACTTTGCGTGGGCGTTCTTCCCTTCACTCATTGGTTGGTTCTCCCAGCAGCCAGCTATAAAAGCAGGCTGCGGGGTCCAACCAGTTGCTGATTGCTGCGAGCCAGTTTCCAGGCGTGGCAAGCACGGTCAGCCCTTTATTGTTATAATAAAGTATTGTTGCACTCATGCTCTGGTTCAGCCTCTCTTTTCCCAAACTTAACACTCCCCCTTCCCCCTCATACCTTGGAGCTATGCCGGGCTTCTCAGAAGCATCCTTAAGGAATTGCCCGGCTTGATCCAGCCTGCATTCCATCTCCTCCCCCTCTTGCCACAGCCGTTCCCTCGCACCTCTTCGACTTACGGTGATTCCAGGAGGGGTGGAGGTCTTCCGGATCTCTCCATACAACTCCTAACGACCATCTGGGCATCTCAGCTGGGGTTTCTTCCAGAGTAAGGTCGGCCGGCAGGTCGGCAGCTGGCATCTCTGGTAACAGCATCGGCTGCCCCCCCGCAGCTCCCTGGCCATCTTCATCACTGGCTGGAGATGACATGATGTGAAACCCCCTCGGAAGAAAAGTTGGTGTTTTCTCCGGGTGGGCTGATGGTGAGATTCGGAATAATGTCAGTGTGTGCTCCCTTCAAGATCCAAGAAAGAAATACTCAGACTCCATAGATTAGAGCAAAGTTATCCTTTTACTGGAAATCAAAGTGAAAGCTACAGATGGAATTCCGAATCTGAGAAATTGGAGCGCAGTTCACACATACAAAGGAATTGTTCCCACACCCCAAAGTCCAAAAGACTCTTCCAATTAAAAGTTCTGAATATGATCATGTGGGTATCTTCAGGTGGTGATGAGGCCTCTGTCCATTGACCTTGACATATTTTGATAAAACTTCGCAGCTGCGCAAAAGGGGATAGAAGCTAGCAAGGAAATGGAAAGTTAAAGACAAGAATACATACACCCCCTCCCCTTGCTTACCCACAGTAAAGGAATGCAAAACACCTCCAGCTCTCTTCCCCCCCAAGTCCCCCCTCCCCCCGTTGCTAATGACAGCTGAAAGAATTAAGCCTGGCAGCAGAGAAGATGCAGCAGATTGGATATGAGATAGATAGCAGATAGGGTAGCTGAAGAGATCTTGAGGCTGACATGGAATTAATAATAAACTGCAACAACTTGATAAAATTTTATTAGGATCAAATAAAAAAAAATAACAAAATTTAATAATTATTTATTAGAAACAGTATTAGAAGAAGAAATCGTAAAAGGAAATATGATCGCATGGAGTAAGAACGTAGGGGGCAGCATCACATTAGCGGAATGGGAGAAAGTTTGGGACAGAAATAATAAGATCACCAAATCGGCAGCATATAAGGAAAATCTTTATAAAATGTTTTATAGATGGCACCTCCCCCCTTTAAGGTTAGCGAAGATGCACCCTAACATGAGTCCGTATTGCTGGAAGTGTAGGAAAAAAGAAGAAACCTTTTTCCATATGGGGTTGTCTTGTACAGAAACCCAAAAGTACTGGAAGAAAATCAAAACTTGGTTGGAAGACATTACAAAAGAGCAGATCGAATACAAACCAGAGTCCTTCCTGTTAGGGATTTTTGATAAGCAAATTTCCAAAAAAGCCAAATACATAACAATACACATTTTAACAGCGGCCAGATTAGCCTTCGCTCAACACTGGAAACAACATCAAACTCCATCAGATGAAATGATCATTGAAAAAAATTCAAAATGTGCAGAAATGGATAAATTGACTTTGGCGCTAAAAAACAAAGACACTTCACTATATTATGATAGCTGGAATTGTTGGTATAATTGGATTGACCAAAGATAAATTATATATCTTAAGGCATAAGAGAAAAGTATTAACCTATAATAATGAGGTAGTGATATAAGTAAAGAACAGGTGTGGGTACATGACATAAATTAAGGTTATGAAAAACAAGAAGATATTGCAAACTGTAAAAACAAGAATGCTTTTAACATTCTCTCTCTTTTTTTTTCTTTTTTCCTTTTTCTTTCTTTTTTCTAAATTCTTTTCTTTTCCCCTTCTCCTCTTTTCTTTCCTTTCCCTTGCCTATTTGTGTATGTATTGTTGGTTGATTTTAATTGTAAAAACTAATAAACTATTTTTTTTTTAAAAAAGGAAAGGTGTTAATTGGATGGCGGTCTATTCAACAAAAACATCAAAGCTTATCAACAATGGAGGCTGAATTCTCATGTTTGTCTCTATTATGTACAGACTTAGTATGTTATAAACAACTAATGATAGACATGGAAATTGATGTAAAGGAACCAATTGTTGTATATGAAGACAACTAATCAGCAATTCGGTTGGCTTCCAATCTCGCTGTAAAGACAAGATCAAAACACACCGATCTACAATATCTGAATGTGAGACAATGTGTTCAAAGTAAAATGATTATACTGGAGTACTGCATATCAGAGAATAACATTGCAGATCATTTTACGAAAGCCCAAGGCACTGTAAAACATAAGCCTTGCTGTGAGGAATATGGACTTAAACTGTAAGGTTTTATATATTGTCGTACCCAAAGGGGAGAATGTTAGGAATGATAGTCATCTAACAGTTGGGTTGGCAATATATACACCAGGATAGTTCTTTAATACTGTTGTATCTTTTTTTTAAAAACAAACTTTATTGATCATACAACTAAAATATCAAACACATACACAACACACAGAAAGAAAAAGAAAAGGGAAAAAAAACGATTAAAAAAAATCTAGCAATTCTATTATCGACAGTCTATGGTTCCTTGTTTGTTATCAATATTGGTGACATATTTACAAATACATCTTATTGCGAGTATATAATTACTACCTCTTTTACATTTTACGTTGTTTACTAATATATTTTCTATTTTTGTTCTATCCAGTCATACCAGCATTCCCAGCTTCTATAATATTCTGATGTTTCTTTTTCCTTAAGTGCTAAGGTTAACTTATCCATCTCTGCACAGGCTGTTGTTTTCTGAATGACCATTTCCTCTGTTGGAATATCTGCTTGTTTCCAACACTGTGCAAAGGTTATTCTGGCTGCAGTAAGAATGTGCAGTATTATATATTTGACTTTTTTAGAAATTTGTCTATTAAATATCCCCAGTAAGAAGAATTCTGATTTTAATTCAATTCGCTCCGCCATTATTTCCTCTAACCATTTTTTTATTCTGTGCCAGTATCTTTGGGCTTCAGTGCAGGACCACCACATATGAAAGAATGTTCTGTGTTTCTTTTTACATTTCCAGCAATTTGGATTCATGTTAGGAGACATTTTCGCTATTCTCTTTTTTTTAAGAACAAGTTTTATTGATTTTTGAAGACAAACAAAACATAAAACATAAAAGTATAAAACCTCCTTTCTAAGAATTACTTATAAATTTTAACAAGGCAAATAAAGCATTATTTTTTAAGACATAGTTCCACATTATCACATTTCCATTTACACATATATATCTTTTCCAAATTTCTCATTATTTCTCCCTTCACTTTTATTCAATTATATTTCTTTCTATCAAGGTTTTATTAATTCTCAATCAGTCATAAGCACACAAAATACGTAACATAAAACAAAACATAAAAAAAATAAAACCTCCTTAATTGTCATTTATACATGTCTTTTCCAAATTTCTCTCCCTTTAGTTTTATTCCTCCAAGGTTTTATTAATTTACAATCAAACATAACTAACCAAAACACAAAACATAAGACTTCTTTTGAAAAGTGGCTTAGCCCCGGGTTACATCTTTTTTAACAGACCTAAATCAAATTCATGCTCACCTTATATACCATTCATATCTTATTAACCATTTTATATTTTTATATAACTTCTCCCATCTTTTCACTCTCTTAATTATGTTTTATTTATTTCATCTTATTTCAAAATCATTATGCTTGTATCTTTTGTCCATTCTTTTCCAATCATCTATTTATCTCTTCTCTTTAGCAAAGAATTTCCCCTGTAATCACTTTTAAAGTGTGACGCCTTCCCCTAAAGTAAAACTTAAAATAATACATAATTTCCATCCTGATTCTTCGTAGTACATTCTACATATTACATCTTAAAATAAAAGAATAATAAACTTATAGTATAGTTAAGTATATAATTTCCATTCTAATTCTAATTCTAATTCTAATTAGTACATTATTTTAGAATAAGAAAATAAAATACTAAGTTTATAATAACATTAAGACAATAACGAATTAAACTAACTAAACATTAATCATTTTACACATTCTCCTTAATATTTTATTAAATATTGAAATCTATCATTATTAAACACTAATATTTTATTAAATATTCCAATAGACTATTTCAAATGCAAATACTACAATACTATCTTATGTACTCTTGCAGAATCTTTCTTTAATTATACACTATCCATTATCCTTTATCTCTAAAAAAATTTTGCTTTTTGGCATCTTGTTCTAGCCCGTGGCTTTTTTTCCCTTTTTCCCTCCCTTTCTTCTCCAGTCTGGTCTTTTTGCCCCCACCTCTCCTAACCTCCCCCTTTTTAACTTCCCCTCTCTGTTGTAATTCTCTTTTCAATTGCTTTTTAACATTGTACCTTTTTTTCACCCTATTTTTCTTTTCCTTGGTTGTTTTATTAAATCTTAAATTCTCATTTTTCCTTCCTCTCTTCCCATTTTCTTTCTTAATCGAACTTTTTAGTCCATTAAAGATGGCTTCTTCCTTTTCTTCTTCTTCTTCTCCTTCTCCTTCTTCCTCAAGTATTTGCTGGTACATAGAAACCGCCATTTCTAAAAAGTGGAAGACAGCTCCCAAGGAATCCTTGCCATTTTGCTCTCTTTTAATTTTTCATATTCCATTTTTAGTTCATCCACAGATGGTGCCATTGTAAATTTTTAAAAACAACCCAGATGTTTTCAATCTTAAAGTAATTTCCAAATGTCAAAGTTATCAAACAATCCAAACAAACAAAAATTATTTCCTCTTCTCTTTACAATTTTTCCTCCAGGGGCAAAGTCCCAAATGTATTTGAAAAGCCGTATTACAGTTAATTGATGGTCTTATAATCTTCAAGGCGTCTCCTCCAACAAAGTTTTAAAGATTTTTTTTTTAGTCCTCTCCTTTCCACTTGTAACAAAGAGCTTATTTTTACCTTTAAAAAGCAGGTTTTTCTGTGCTCATTTGCTTTCTCCGTAAGGAAGCGGAGTGAACTTTCCTTCAGCACTTTCGCCGCTGTAACAACTTCTTTTGGAAACAAATGTATCAATCCAAAAGTCAGGTTTCCAGGGTGTTTTAAAAGTAACTTAATGTCCCGGTTCAGCCAAGAAAACTTCTCCTTCTGGCTCTTCCTCCTGCACAGTCTATCCGGTTGAAGATTTCTTTGTGGCTGCCATTACTGACAGCCGCTCCACCGCCTCAGGAAAAAGGAGTCTAGCCAGCTGGGGAAAGGGGGTGCAATATCCCCAGACCCCTGCCCGGATCTCCTCTGTCTTCCGCTGCCCCTTCGGGGTAGCGACAACCCCCAAATCCAGTTGGATCGGGGGTACCTCAGCGGCGAGCGCAGCAGGGACCCACAGAGAAGTGGATTCCTGCTGCCGCCGAAGCCTTGCAAACGGAAGTCCCCATTTTCGCTATTCTCGAGGGCGAGAGATGCCATCTATAAAACATTTTATAGGCATTTTCTTTATATGTTGCTGATTTTGTAATTTTATTATTCCTTTTCCAGACCTTTTCCCATTCTAATAATGTGATGCTACGTCCTATGTTTCTACTCCAAGCTATCATGTTGCCTTTAACTACTTCCTCTTCTAATTCTATCTCTAATAAATAATTATAAAATTTAGTTATATTTTTTCTAATCTGGGGCTAATAGGATTTTATCTAATTGTTGTAGCTTAGCATAAATTCCAAATTTTTTCTTGTCCTGACTATATCTATTTTGAATTTGCAGGTAAGCCCACAGGTCTACTTGTAGTCCTTGTTCTTGGAGATCTTGCCATGATTTTAAAGTTCCTTGCGCATCAAGAAGGTCTCTGTATTTTATCATTTTATTAAGATCTAGATTATTTGGATGTATCATCGCCTCCATCGTTGAGATCCAGATTGGGATTTTTAAATAATGTTTTTTTTTATTTTGTTCCAATTAGCCAATAAGGAATCTCTAATTATATGTCTGTGGAAATAATTCTGTTTAATTTTTCCAGTGTCCCATAAAAATGCATGCCACACCCTCTGTAAATCATGGCCTTCTAGAAATAAGATTCTTTTATTCGACAGGTTTACCCACTCTTTCAACCAAAGTTAGGCGGCTGCACTATAGTATAATTCCCAGTTTGGGAGTGCCATACCTCCCCTGCATTTTGTTTAATTAGTTTGGTTAGTATTCTTTCCCTTTTTATCCTAGAGTTTAGGCCATTTATGTTAATTGATATTTTCTTTTCTTCGTCCATCACCTAATTGACTCTTGCTCTTTGTCTTGTAGTTACTCCTGTCTCTTTGTGGCTGATTGTGCGTCTTTGGTTCTTCTCTCTCTTGATGTTGTATATTTTTCGAGTTCCTAGGATTCCCATCTCTATTCTTTTGATAGTCTTGGTCGTCTTGCGAATTCGTTTCTAATTAGTCTCTACTACTTGATTCTTCAGGGCCTACCAATCGTTCACAGAATTCTTGGGCTTTTTCCACGGAGTCTACTTTAATTTTTCTTTCTTCCCATGTGATTAGCATTCCCTCTGGGATTAGCCATCTGAATATGATGCCTTTTTGGTTTAATTGGTTCGCCAAGAATTTATAATCTTGCCTCTGCTCTCTCACTCTTCTTGGGATTTGTTTAAGCACCATGATTTCTTTTCCTTTATATGTAATTGTTTCTTCTCTAGAAATTTTATATATAACATCCCAAACTTTCCTTCTGGCAAATCTCACATGGACCTCTTTTGGATATTTATGTCGTCTTGCGTAATTTGTGCTCACTCTATATACTTCATCTAACTCTTTCAGGATATCATCCTTGTCTTTTTCCAATAGGTCTGCTAATATTCCTGCCATCACTTGTTCTAAATCCTCTTCTTTGGATTCCATTATATTTTGGAATCACAGATATGCTGCAGCCTTGTCCATTTCCAGATATACCAAGGAGTCGTCCATTTCTTTACTCACATTTCTTAATTGCTCACCAACCATTTCCAACTTCTTTTCCGTTTGTTCCGTCCTTTTCTCAACCTCCTTTATTGCTGATTCATTCCTTTCTAGTGCTTGCTGTATTGTTTCAATTTTTTGTTCCAGCTTTAAGATGTCTAATTTCATTTCTGCCTTTAAGTTCCCCATCTCTTCTTTTAATTCATTTGTATCAGCTCTTGTTTCGGTATGATTTTTCTCCATTATTTCCTGAAGCTTCAGCATGGATTCTTGTAAAGTAAGAAGGGTCAATTAGATATTGGCATTCGTGATGAGAGGTTGTTTCTCTCCAGGGAGAGTTTCTTCAATTCTCTTTTGTGCTATCACTGAGGGTGATGGCATCGTAGTTGTTTGTATTGAAGAAGTCTTCTTTCCAGTTTTAAACATTGTGTTAGTTAAAGAGGTCATTTCTTGTAAAATTTGTTTTTGTTTTTGCATTATACTAAATATGTTGTCCCAGATTAACATTCACTATTGAGAAGTATCAGCTATATATGGCCATTACTCTAATTAATATGATATGTTACAGGGTTAACCTCTCTTGTCAATATATATATTCTCCAGAACAATTTTAGAGCTATTTTCTAAATCAGATACATGGATTTATAGATCTTAATAAAATGTCAAATTCCTCTATTTAAATTTAAGTACTATTAATCTGTATATCTATACGTGCTATAAAATCCCTCATCTCAAAATAGTGTTATAAAATAATATTTCAAATACTTACAAATCTAAATGAAAATATATCAACTTTGCTATATAATAATTAATTAGTTAATCTGTAGTAATCACAATTAGTCACAATTAATTATTTAATTCAATATAATCAACACCTATAATCAAATATCTATACCTAAATAATTAATTAATTATCACCTCCCTTTTTTGTGCTATAACCAAATATAAACTTCAATATTTACTAATGTATCAATTAAATCATATATAAATTACGTTTACCACATTCAAAAGTCAGTTGAGTTGGTGTCAAGAAATAATTATTGCAATCTGCAAAGTTTAAAGGCTTAAAGTGTCTTAATGTAGTTGTTCAGTTCTTCGAAATTCCTTCACCGAGCACACTGGAAGCGCAGACTTGCTGAGTAATGTCTCTGGTTTCACCGTCTCACCGCACTTTCCGCTATAGCCGTTTCTCCTTTTGTTTAAAAGTCTTGCAAGACAATCTTTAAATTCATATTGTCTCTTTCTTTAATAAATCTTCTCCACAGCTCCCAGTCCAATAATCCAAAAAGAGACCAGTAAATTATTCAGTTTCGTCCATGGAATATTTAAAGTTGTAATAAGACTATTTAATTCCTTACTTCAAATCTCCCCTGATCTCAAGTTCGTCCTTCCAATTTTCCCCAAAATCCACAATTCAAATCTTTCGAAGTTCCCTTAAATTAAATTTGTTCTTTCTTTCTTTTTTTTCCCTCCAATTATTGTCAGTCACTCAGGTCCCTCCGATCCTCTTATCTTCTCTATCCGATCACTCGGGACCTTATGCTTTTCTGTCTCACGAGCCCTTTCGCTTTTACCGCCGCTCGTATCTGCTTTGGCCACTGTTTTCGGGCTTCGCTCCGACTAAGGTTTTCCAATATTCAACGCTCAATCAGGATTGCAAATTCTTTCACTCGCACTCTTCGTTCACAGTCTGTCACTCACTCACTTCCTCTTGTATGCAACTATCGAGACTTTAGGACCGCCATTACTGACAGTCTCTTGATGTTGGTCTCCACAGGGTCTCTCTGTGTCACGATGAGAATCGCCTTTTCCACACCACGACTTGAGTCTCCCCACACTGGCATGCTTCTCTACAAGATGTGTGCACCCCTAAGGGTCACTCCAACAGCAAGAGGAGATAGCGTAAAACCCAGAGTGAGCATCAGCACCTCCGTTTGTCCATATCTCGTCACCGGAAGTCCCAATACTGTTGTATCTTTAATAGAGTGCTGTAATTGTGATTGGCTGAGGTTCCTCCGATGGCCATAAGATGGAGCCAGAAACCTGGTTTGCTCTCTTCTTGGATTTCCTGTTTTGCCGTGTTGCCTGATCGTCGTTCTACTTGGATTGCTGTGAGTCTTGCAAACTGTTAGCAAACTCCGTTTACTGAACTTTGTTTATGATACTGGACTTCGTTTTTGGATTATCCCTGGACTGATACTAACTGCTTTAACCGTGTGTGATTTGGACTGTTTGTTGGACTTTGTTTACCTGTTTACTGGCAGTAAAACCTACATTTTACTATTCAGTGTATCTGTATGCTGGTTGTGTGTTATTCCTCACCACTCTCATTACGTTTCTCTGATTGCACTCATTCTCCTAACGGGGAATACCTCAACGTTTGGCTGTCAAACCTAGTGGGACAGTGACACCCCCCCCACCCAGGACAGGGAGTTCTCTAGTCCCCACCAAACATTCCCCCCTCCTCCCAAGGGTCCCAAAGACTTCAATTCGGATCCATCCAGCCATTTCCAGAAGACTGCCTTAAGGACCAACCTGAGGATTTCTTGGATAAAAAGCACACAAGATCAGTAAAAAATTGCCCTCCAAAAGACAAGCGGAGGAATTGGAGGGGGGGAATGAAAGAGGGGACCCCCATCACATATACCCCACTGATCTTGAGCCAGAAGCATCCTGATTTCCTCTCCCTTTCCCAGCCCACCCTTCAGGGGATTCAGGACAAGTGGGCAATGATCCCCCCCATGGGAATACTGTTCAGCTGATTTGGCTGCAGCTCCAGCTTTAGGGGCCTTGTAGGTCATCTAGTCCAACACCCTGCTCAAGCAGGAGACCCTACACCAGTGATGATGAACCTTTTTGGCACCAAGTGCCCAAACCAGAGCGCCAGAAACCCTGTTTTTTGGCTGGTTTGGGGCCGTTTTTCAGGCCATTTTCAGGCAGGTTTTCAGGATGTTTTCAGGATGTTTTTGGGACCATTTTCAGGATGTTTTCTGGGCCGTTTTCTGGGCCATTTCAGGCCGTGTTGGGGCCATTTTTGGTCCAAAACAGCCTGAAAATTGGCCTGAAAAAGGCCTGGAAAACAGCCTGAAAAAGGCCTGAAAACAGCTCCAAAATGGCCATTTTACAGGCCATTTTCTGGTGCTCCAGCGCCCTGAAGACCAGCTGGCCGGTGCACATGTGCATGCAGTTGGTGATGGTGCGTGTGCCCACAGAGAGGGCTGTGTGTGCCACCTCTGGCACGTGTGCCATAGGTTCGCCATCATGGCCCTACACCATTTCTGACAGAGGGCAGGCCAGTCTCCTCTGGAAAGGCCTCCAGGGATGAAGCAGCTCCTGCCAACGTCTGCAGAACAGAATATGTGATCATGAGTCTGTTATGAATAACAGAATATGTTACTATGAGTCTGGTTACTCTGTGATGAGTCGGAACGGACCCTGTAGGTCAGCTAGTCCAACACCCTGCTCGAGCAGGAGAGCCTACACCATTTCTGACAGATGGGAGTCCAATCTCTTCTTGAAAGCCTGCAGGGATGAAAGGTCCCACCACTTCTGAAGAACAGAATAGTAACCACGTCAGAAGGGACCTTGTAAGCCATCTAGTCCAACCCCCTGCTCAAGCGGGAGGGCCTACTAGACCATTTCTGAAAGAGGGCAGCCCAGTGTCTTCTGGAAAGGCCTCCAGGGATGAAAGCTCCCACAACTTCTGAAGGCAACTTCTGTCCCATGGGTTACAGATAACAGATAATCAGAGTCAGAAGGGACCTTGCAGGTCATCTAGTCCAACCCCCCCCACTCTCAAATATTGGAAGGCTGCTATCCTATCTCCCCCGATCCTTTTGTTCATTAAAGTCAGATTAAAATCAGATTAACAGAGTTGGAAGGGATCTTTTTTTTTATTTATCTTTTTTTTCTATTATAAAATTTCCTAGTCTATTTCATTACCATGTGTTTTTATCTAACCATTGGAAAAATAAGTCCCATATCATATAAAATTGTTTATCTTCTTGTTCTCTCATTTCAAATGTCAATTTACTCATTTCTGCATAGTCCATAATTTTCTTAATAACTTCCTCCTGCATAGGTATTTTTCATTTTTCCAATTCTTAGCAAATACAGTTCTAGCCACTGTTAAAACATTTACAATCAAATATTTCAATTATTTATTGTATATTTCCAGTATAATTCCCAATAAAAATATCTCTGGTTTAAAGTCTATGTGTTGTTTTATCATTTTTTCCAACCATGTGTGGATTTTAGTCCAATATCTTTTTGCATCCAGACACGTTCACCACATATGGGAATATGAACCAGGTATCTGATGACATTTCCAACATTTATCCGATTTGTTCTTAAACATTCTCACAATTCTCGTTGGGGGTAGATGCCACCTGTAAAACATCTTATACAAATTTTCTTTATAAGCAGTTGACATTGTCATTTTATAATTTTGAGACCATAATTTTTGCCATTTCTCTAAGTCAATTCCATATCCAAAAATTTTCCCCCAAGTAATCTACTGTTCCTTAATGTTATCCATTCCTTTACCCACATCAAATTTGTCACCTGATAATTCCCAACTGGGCAAAGCCAATCCTCTTCTTATTCTTGCATCTTGTAACAATTTAAGTTTTATTCTCGCTTTCTTTCCCTGCCAAATCAATTTTAACACTATTTGATTTAGATCTTCAAAAAACTCTTTCCCTAATCTGATTGGAATTGTCTGGAATAAATATAAAATTCTAGGCAATACATTCCTCTTAATTGTAGATATTCTCCCAATAAATGATAATTGTAAATTTTCCCATTTTATCAAATCTGTCACAATCTGTTGTTTGAGTTTAAGATAATTATCCTCCTTTAGTGTACTGCATCTTGCTGTTATATATATATCCCTAAATACTTAACCTTATTTGTGACCTGTGTTATGTCCTGAGGACTCAAGGAGTTCTCACTCAGGTCCACTCACTTGTGTGGGCGTTATTCCCCCCATTCCCATTGGTCAGTTCTCCCCAGCAGCCAGCTATAAAAGCAGGCTGCGGGGTCCAACTGGCTGCTGATTGCTGCGAGCCAGTTCCAGGCTTGGCAAGCACGGTCAGCCCTTTATTTGTAAATAAAGTACTGTTGCACTCATGCTCTGGTTCAGCCTCTCATTGCTCAAACTTAACACTGGCGACGAGGATGGGATGGCTACCAGAAGCACCTTGCAACTGCTGAGTCACTAGCCACCGATCTACAGCCCAGAGAGAGCGATCGGCTGGCAACAAGGGAAACGCTGATCCGCAGCCAGAGAGAGCGGTCAGCTAGCGAAACGAGCGATCAAAAGAGCAAACGCAGATCCGCAGCCAGAGAAAGCGGTCTGAGTCAAATAGTTAGAAGCGCCTGTAGCCGCTTGTTAGCCTCGCTACGGGAAAGTGAAGCGCTGCGAGCCGCAGCCGCTTCTGCATTTGCGCGAAATTCAAACGGGTGTCATTTGAATTTCGCCAGTAGGAATCACAGCACAGCGCTGTAGAGAGTCACTAACGCCCACTTTTTTTGGCGCGAATCTAGACACCTCCAACGGCTAGCAGCCAACGTGGTAACCCAGAGAGAGAGAAAGAGAGGGTAGCAAAAACCTCTCCAGAGCTGATATCACTTGTAACTCACGAGCGTTCGTAGTCCCAGAGAGATTTCTCCCGCAGGTAGCCCAGCCGTTCCAGCACCATGAGTTCCAATCCAGTATTCCCGGCGTTTAAACCAGACGAAGAGAAGTGGGAGTCGTATAAGAACCGTTTCAATCATTACATCGATGCGGTCGGCCTGTCGGATGCGGGAGAGCATCGGAAAAATCTTATTTCCTAATCTACTGTGGAGCCACCGCTTACGATACCGCTGCAGCACTCGTGGCGCCGAGAGAATTAAAAACGCCCGTGGTCCGAGTTGCTTGAGATCCTCACAAACCACTACGCTCCCAGACCTTCACAAATCGCTAGGAGGTTCACGTTCCCGAATGAGGAAGCAATCTAGTAAGGAGACCATCAACCAATATATGGCCGCCTCAGAACAGCAGCCCTGCACTGCGGGTTTGGAACATACCTGGAGGACATGCTCCTCGATCAATTGGTTTGTGGGGTCAAGGATCTCAACCTACAGAGGCGACTGCTAGCTAAAAAGACCTCAACCTCGCGCAAGCGGTAGAGGAGGCCCTAGCAGCCGAGCTAGCTACGAACTCAGCCACTGAAATTCAGGGCCCAAGCGCCAAGCTAGCAGCGTTCCCAGTCCATTCGAAGAGGTGGAAGCGGAGGAAGGCCACAGCGATGAGAACGATGTCCATCGCCTCACCAATGACAGACGGTCGCAGGTAGGGGCCAAACAAGAATACACCGGTCCACCCAAGCACATCACCCTGTGCCTAGCCTGTGGGGGATCACATCAAAGGGCCACCTGCAAGTTTAAAGGAGCCGTTGCAACAACTGCCATAAGAGGGGGCACATTGCGAGAGTCTGCCAAGCCCCCAAAGCGCTGCACAAAGACCCCGTCCTCGCACTCGGGACCACAGAGGCAAGTATTAAACTGTCGCACGCACCGCCTTGCCAGGCGTACTTGCCACTCTGTTAGTAAAATTTCTCTCTCCGTTTCCCTAGAAGGTAAACCGTACACATGGAGGTTGACACAGGGTCAGCGCTCTCAATAATCTCGTGGAACACCCTCAAGAGACTCCACCCCAGCCTATCTACTACCCGGCTTCAGAGATGCCAGTTCGGTCTGAAGGACTACCAGGGAAGGCCATTCCCGTGATCGGCAGAGGCAAGTTCTTTGTCAGTTTTAGAGCTTTTAAGGGCCACCTACCTCTAGTGGTAGTTAACGGCAATCTACCCACCTTATTGGGGCTCGATTGGTTTCCCCACCTCGGCCTAGGGTTAACGGAGTCCATGCTGTCTCAACCTCAGACACTGACTCCTTATTCGCTGACTACGCAGATGTGTTCAGCGAGGAGCTGGGGTGTTATAATGGAACCCCATCTCGTTCACCGTTGACCCCCAGGCAGCCCCAATCAGATTAAAACCACGAGAGTTCCATTTGCTATTCGACCAAAACTAGACGCTGAATTGGATAAACTACTAAAACAAGGGGTCATTGAGCCAACAGATTTCGCCAAGTGGGAGACGCCCATTGTCACACCCCTAAAAAAGATGGTAGCCTGAGAATTTGCTCGGACTACAAGACAACAATCAATAAATATTTACAAGTTAGCGCCTATCCCGTGCCCGTCATTCAGCATTTATTGCATACATTCGAACCGGGCAGTATTTTTGCTAAATTGGACATGTCTCAAGCATATCAACAGTTCCCTGTTGATAACCAAACAGCGAACTTCAGACCATCGTCACTCACAGGGTGCCTTCCGATGCAAGCGTCTCCAATTTGGCGTAAGTGTTGCCCGGGCATTTTTCAATCCCTCATGGAGCGGATTTTACAGGGCCTCCCTGGTGTAGTACCCTACTTCGACGACATTTTGGTCTCGGCCAGGGACAGACCCCAACTCTTCCAGAGAGTGCGAGCAGTGTTAGAGAGGTTCAGACAGCATGGCCTCAAGTTAAAAAAAGAAAAATGCGCCATTGCCACTAGACAGGTGGACTTTTTGGGTTATAAAATTGACGCCTCTGGCATTCACCCCTGGAGTCCAAGGTCAGGGCGATCCACGAAGCTCCCACACCGACCTCCAAAACGGAGCTACAAGCTTTCTTGGGACTCCTAAACTTTTATGCATCCTTTTTGCCCCATAAAGCCTCAGTAGCCGAACCCCTACACAGATTACTAGACAAAAAGTCACCGTGGCACTGGGGGCACAAAGAAGACCAGGCGTTTAACACCATCAAATCACTACTTACGTCAGAGGCAGTGCTCATCCAATTCGACCCCAGCCTTCCTTTAGTACTGGCAGCAGACGCATCCCCTTTTGGAATTGGGGCGGTCCTTAGTCACCGACTCGCCAATGGCGCCGAGGCCCCCATCGCCTTTTTCTCCAGGACGCTCTCGGCCACGGAGCGAAATTACAGCCAAATAGACAAGGAAGCCCTAGCAGCTGTTGCAGCCGTGAAAAAGTTTCACGAATTCCTTTTGGCCACTTCTTCGAACTGGTCACTGACCATAAACCCTCCTGGGCTTACTGGCCGGCGACAAACAGACACCTCAAGTCCTCTCCCCTCGGATGACACGGTGGACGCTTTTTCGCTGCCTACTCATACAAACTTATCCACCGCCCGGGCAAAACTCTATCCCACGCTGACGCACTCAGTCGCTGCCCCTTACCCGCTCCGGCTGAAGACCCAGCTCCTGTCAATGCCATTTTTGAAATCACCCAGTTGGACCTGCCCATCACCGCCCTTGACATCACCGCCAAAACCAAGGCAGACCAAACGCTCGCCCAGGTGCTCGACTGGGTGAGGAGGGGTGGCCGGGAGGCAATGTTGATAACAAATTCGCACCCTTTAAGACTCGCATGCAGGAGCTGTCCAGTTTGCAGGGTTGTCTACTGTGGGGCACTCGAGTGATCATTCCGACCTCGCTGCATACCCGAGTCCTGGAGGCGTTGCACGAGGGACACCCGGCATTGTGAGAATGAAGGCGTTGGCACGCAGCTACGTGTGGTGGCCGGGTCTAGACGAGGACATTGTCAATTGGGTAAGTTCCTGCAGCATTTGCCAGGAATCCCGTCCTGCTCCCCCATCGCCACCCCTACCAGATGGGAGAGCGCCAGCGCCCTTGGTCTAGAATCCATATCGATCTGGCCGGCCCGTGCATGGAAAGATGTTCCTAGTGGTCGTGGACGCTTATTCCAAGTGGATAGACGTGGCGCAGCTATCCATGACAACCATACTAGCAATCACCAAGCGTGTTAACGCGCCTGTTCGTTACCCATGGACTACCCGACTCCTTGGTCTCCGATAATGGCCCACAGTTCGCATCAGTAGAATTCAGCCGTTTTGCAGCCAACCTAGGCATCCGCCACATTTTAACAGCCCCATTTCACCCTGCGAGTAATGGGTTGGCTGAAAGGGCCGTCAGGACCACCAAAGAGGCCTCGCTAGGTTTGGCAGAGATGACTGGCACCACAAACTCTCACGGTTCCTGATGAGCCAGCACTCAACCCCCTGTGCAGTCACCAATAAGTCCCCAGCGGAACTTCTGATGGGCGGCGCCTGAGGACTGTATTGGATAGACTGCACCCACAATACTGCCTGACTCTCCCCTCGCTTCCACTTCGGGGTTAGACATTTTATGTTACAGGAGCCGATATTCGCAAGGAATTTCGCTGGGGACCCACTTTGGATTCCGGGCGAAGTCATCGCCGTCACCGGGCCGAGATCATATAGAGTCAGGCTGGAGGATGGTCGTGTCTGGAGGAGACACATAGACCAACTCAGAAGGCGCCTCAGCAACCTCGCAAACAAGGATCCAGAGTCTCCAGTCGAAGGGGAACCGTCCCATCCGCCACCCAGCCACAACGCACCCAGTGACCAGTCTACGCCAGCGGTCGTTCCGGTCAGCCCAAACCCGGACATCAGTGCCCAGAGAGTTGATCAACCGGATCCAACCCACGAGAGTTTGACTCCAGAAACCAACCCGGTGGTTCCCGAGGATGCCCAGTCCAGAGAGAGTGTTGGCGACACTATGCCAGCTCAACCGTCACAGACTGATGCCGAACAGTCAGACAATGTTCCCGAGTTGCGCCGCTCCGGGCGCCAACACAAACCCCCCATCTACCTCAAGGACTATGCGTGTTCGCATCTGGGGGGAAGGGGTGTTATGTCCTGAGGACTCAAGGAGTTCTCACTCAGGTCCACTCACTTGTGTGGGCGTTATTCCCCCCATTCCCATTGGTCAGTTCTCCCCAGCAGCCAGCTATAAAAGCAGGCTGCGGGGTCCAACTGGCTGCTGATTGCTGCGAGCCAGTTCCAGGCTTGGCAAGCACGGTCAGCCCTTTATTTGTAAATAAAGTACTGTTGCACTCATGCTCTGGTTCAGCCTCTCATTGCTCAAACTTAACAACCTGGATTTCCAGAACTTCCTCCAACTCTTTCTTTCATCTTGCTCATATGTTCTTTGTTAATATCTTTGTTTTGTCTTTATTTATTTTCAAACCTGCTACTTTTCCATACTCTTCTATCTTTTCTATTAATTTAGGTGCTGTTTCCAGTGGATCCTCTAATATAAATACCAGGTCATCTGAAAAGGCTTGCAATTTGTACCCTTCCTTTTAATTTTCATTCCTTTTATTTCTTTTTCATCTCTAATGTTCCTGTTCAACACTTCTAATGTTAACACAAACAACAGAGGTGACAGTGGACAACCTTGTCTGGTCCCTTTTCTTTTGTCTATAGCATCTGTTAACTCTCCATTTATTTGCAGTTTGCTTGTAATATATCGTTTCTATGGCTTTAATAAATTTTTTACTAAAGCCCATTTGTTTCAATTGTAATAACATAAATCGCCAACTCACATTGTCAAAGGCTTTCTGTGCATCTAAAAACATCAAAGCCATTTGCTTTTCAGGATGTGCCTCATAATATTCCAAAGTATCCAGAATTATTCTCATATTATCTTTAATTTGTCTCTTTGGCAGAAATCCATTTTGATCAGAATGAATAAAGTTATTTAAATATCTTTTCAGTCTTTCTGCCAAAATTGAAGCAAAAAATTTATAGTCTGAGTTTAGTAGGGATATTGGTCTACAATTTTTAACTTGCTATGGGTCTGTGTCTTCTTTCGGCACAAGTGTAATGTATGCTTCTGACCATGTTTTGGGTATTCTCTTCTTTGACATAACTTCATTCATAACTTCTAGTAATTGAAGATTCAGCGTTTCCTGAAATGTCTTATAAAATTCCGCTGGTAATCCATCCGGACCTGGTGCTTTTCCCATGTTTTGTTTTTTTAAAGCTTCTGTTAGTTCCATCATTGTTATGTTCCCTTCTAACATTATTTCAATGTCTTTGGGTATCTGGGGTAAATTTGCTTCCTGTAGATATTCTTTGATTCTTTCTTCCTGAACATTCTCTTGATGATACAATTTTCCATAATAATCTTGTATAATTTTTTCTTCTCCCCATTTCCATAGCAGATATGTCCTTGTTCACCTATTAATTGACATCCTTCTTAATTCTCTTTCCTTTCTCAATTTATAAGCTAACCATCTGCCTGGTTTGTTTGCTTCTTCAAAATAATTCTGTTTAGCATTTTTAATTTTTTGTGCTAATTCCTCTTTTTCCATTAATCCCATTTTATGTTTAGTTATGTCCATTTTAATTTTAATGTCTTTTTTTGTGGAAATTTCTGTAGCTCTTTTTCCAGTCTCTTATAGTCATCTTCCAGTGTTTTTTTTAAAAAAATCAGTTTTCTGTTTCTTTTTCTTGTATATTCTATTATCAAACCTCTTGTGTAGGCCTTCATTGTGTCCCAGAGATTCTGTAATGATGTATCCTCTTTTTTATTTTCTTTAAAAAAGAAAGCCAGTTCTCTCTCAATTTTCTGTTTAAAGTATTTTTCCTTTAATATCGTATTATTTCAAGTCCATCTAGATCTCCTCTTTTGTCCTTTCCATGTAACTGTTATTGGGTTATGATTTGCCCAAGTACTTGTTTCTATTTCAATTTCTTGTATGTTGGAAAACAATTCTGTTGACAGCCATATCATATCTATTCTAGACCACGATGTATGTCTATTTGAATAAAAAGTATATTGTTTATTTTCTGCATTTCTCTCTCCATGCATCTTTTAAGTTTATTTCCTCTATCATTCGAAAGAAGGATTTTGGTAATGTCTTTCTAATTTTCTTTGTTGTTTTCTGTGTTTTATAGTCCAATTTATCATTAATTATTCCATTAAGATCTCCCATTATACAAATATTAACATAGTCCAGTTCAATTATTTTCATGTGTCATTTTCTGTAAAATTCTTCTTGGTTGTCATTTGGAGCATAGATTGCTATTAAAAGTATTTTTACATTATTGTCCATTATCTCCACCATCAAAATCCTTCCATCATCATCTGTATAGATTTGTTCTGCAGGGATTGTATCTCTAATATATAAAGCCACTCCTCTCTTTTTACATTGTGTCAATACTGTAAATAATTTCCCTAATTTTTGGTGTTTCAGTAAGTGTTCATGTTGTTTTTTAACGTGTACTTCTTGTAAGCAGATTATATCAAATTTTAATTTCTCTAATTTATGGAATACTTTTCTTCTTTTAGTAGCTAAATTGAGTCCATTTATATTAATTATAATCAATTTTCTCTCATCCATTTTAGACTTTATAAGAAGGATTTGTTGCTCTAGTAAATCTTGGTTCTCGTTGCTCTCTGGGTACACCACCTACAGCTCCTTCTTCTTTTTCAATTGCTGTTATACACTCCTCTTGAAATTATTTTAGCGACTCTTCTTTTCTTGTGTCTTCCTCCTTTCCTCTAAGATATTCTAAGTAGAATAGGTCAGCTTTTTCAACTGTGTCAATTCTGTGTCTTTGTTCCTGCCAGGTGAACATGAGACCTTCTGGTATCAACCATCTGTAGTTTTACTCCTCTGTTAAGTAGTAGGTATTCTCTTCTCATCTCTCCCACTCTTCTCGGTACTTGCTTCAGTACCACAATTTCTTTGTCTTTATACTTTAACGTTTTCTCTCTTGCCACCTGCAGTATCTGTGCTTTAATAGTTTTCTTAGTGAATCTAATATGAACTTCTCTTGGTAATTTATTTCTCATTGTATATCTTGTATAGACATGGAACACTTCATCCATTCCATCCATCATCTTCTCTTTAGTTATTTCTAATACTTCTGTCAGGATTTATGTCATTATTTCAGCAAGATTTTCGCCCTTTTCTTCTTCTATATTTTGGAATCTAAGATAAAATTCTGACCTGTAGATTTCCCATCCCAAATGATCTGCTTTTGTCTCTTTCAACTTCACTCAATCGAGTATCAATATCTCCAATTTTCTTATCTCTTTGTACATCTTGTTCTTGAATTTTCTTGAATCTATCCTCATATTTCATCATCATCTGTTGGATATTCTCAACTTTCTCATCTGTCTTTTCAGTTCTTTGCTCAGTATTTTCCGTTCTCTTTTCAATGTTGTCTGTTTTTGCTTGTATCTTTTGGATTCCTTGCATAATCATCTTCGAGGGAGAACCTGCTCGAGGATTGGCGGGTTGGGGTTGGACTAGATTACCTCCCACGCCCCTTCCTTCCCACCTCGGCACGTCTTCCGAAGTATATGGCTCACCTTCCGAAGTCGCGGGGACGGAGATTGGGAGAGGGGTAACGTTGCCTGGGAAGGGCTTTTCCAGAGCTGGGAGGAGTGGGGGAGAGTGGAGGGCAGCTGCAGCTCCCCTTCCTGCTGCCAGACCCCTCCAAAACCCTTAAAGCTTTCCTGAAATACAGCCCACCCCCCCAAATCCATCGCTGTGCGCTTTTACGCACTGCCTTTTCTTCCATTGCTTGTGCGCTTTTACGCACCGCCTTTTATGAGCCCTTTGCCTTGCTTGCGGGTGGGATGGGGTGGAGACTCGCTGCCGGGGACCCCCTCCCCATTTGCCAGCCCCACAGATGTGGGGAGGCAGGTGGGATTTGCTCCACGCATCCACTTCTGCGTCTTCAGCCAAAGAGAGCACGGCCAAGAAAAGAAAGAAAAGGAGAAGGAGAAGAAGAAACCCGGGTTCTCTGGGTGGGCGGAGCCTCCTCCTTGCCCCTCCCACTTCCCCCCCATTAGGGAGATCCTGGAGCCCCTCCCGCTTCTCCCCCACCAAGCCTGGGAGGGGAGGGGGGGGCTGAGTGGCTCAGGATTGAACACACAATCTAAATGGCTTGCCAGCTACCCCCCCAATCCCAGCTAGGCTTTCTCCAATCTGGGCATCCCACATCACCTGGCCCTCCCTCCCTCACCCCCCCTTCCTCTGCCCTTCGCCCCCCCGCCCCGGCCTGCCCTGCCCCAAGGAAAGGCAGGGCGCCAAGCCAGGCAGAGCGGGCAGCGATAGAATGGAAGAGAAGAAGAATAGTATAGAAGAAAAAAAGATTAGAATGGAATGGAATTGGAATAATAATAGAATAGAGAAAAAGAATAGAATAGAATAGAGAAAAGGAATAGAATGGTGTATAATTTTTGAATAGAATAAAATAGAGAAAAAGAATAGAATAGAGAAAAAGAATAGAATAATAGAATAGAATAAAATAGAATAGAGAAAAGGAATTGAATGGAATAGAATAATAATAGAATAGAATAGAGAAAAAGAATAGAATAATAATAGAATAGGATAGAATTAATAAGATTAAAAGTAATAGTAATAGTAACGCAGACCATAAATAGTTGGACGGTGTTGAGGGAATTATTTGTTGAGCAGAGTGATGGTGTTCGGGGACAGGGAACTTGTCCTTGTCTCTAGTTTCAGATGAATAGAGTTGGAAGGGAGCTTGGAGGTCATCTAGTCCAAACCTCCTGCTCGAGCAGAGAATCCTGGAGGGGCAGAGTTTGAAGGGAGCTTGGAGGTCTAGTCCAACCTCTTCTGGAAAGCCTCAAGCTTCGGATGAGTTTTCTTTCTCAGGTGAGGAGTGGGGGGGGTTTCTTTCTTTCTCTCTCTCTCCCTCTGTCTTTCTGTCTCTCTCTGTCTCTCTCTTTCTGTCTTTCACTCTGTCTCTCTGTCTGTCTCTCTCTTTGTGTCTCTCTAACTCTCTGTCTCTGTCTGTCTATCAGTCTCCCCCCCTCTCTATGTCTCTGTCTGTCTGTCTTTCACTCTGTCTCTCTCTCTCTCTCCCTTTCTCTTTGTGTCTCTCTATCTCTCTTTCTCTCTCTGTCTATCTCTCTCCCTCTGTCCTCTTTGAGGTCTCTCTCTCTGTCTGTCTGTCTGTCTGTCTGTCTGTCTGTCTCTCTCTCTCTCTCTCTCTCTATGTCTCTGTCTGTCTTTCACTCTGTCTCTCTCTCTCTGTCTTTCTCTTTGTGTCTCTCTGTCCGTCTCTCTCTCTGTCTCTGTCTTTCACTCTGTCTATCTCTCTCTGTCTTTCTCTTTGTGTCTCTCTATCTCACTGTCTCTCTCTGTCTCTGTCTGTCTGTCTCTCTCTGTCTTTCTCTTTTCTCTCTCTCTGTCTCTGTCTGTCTCTCTGTCTCTCTTTGTTGGTCTCTGTCTCTCTCTCTCTCTCTGACTCTCTCTCTCTGTCTCTGTCTGTCTGTCTGTACATCTGTCTCCCTTTCTCTCTGTCTCTCTTTGTCGGTCTCTGTCTCTCTGTCTGTCTTTCTCTCTATCTCTGTCTGTCTTTCACTCTGTCTGTCTTTCACTCTGTCTCTCTCTCTCTCTCTGTCCCTCTTTCTCTGTCTGTCTGTCTGTCTCTCTCTCTCTCTGTGTCTCTTTCAGCATCTTTCTCTCTCTCTCTCTCTCTCTCTCTGTCTGTCACTCTCTCTCTCTCTCTTTGTGTCTCTCTCTCTCTCTTTCTCTCTCTCTGTCTTTCTCTTTTCTCTCTCTCTGTCTCTCTTTATCGGTCTCTGTCTCTCTCTCTCTCTCTCTGTCTCTGTCTGTCTTTCACTCTGTCTCTCTCTCTCTCTGTCCCTCTTTTCTCTCTGTTTCTCTCTTTGTGTCTCTTTCTCTCTGTCTTTCACTGTCTCTCTCTGTCTCTCTCTTTGTGTCTCTCTCTGTTTCTCACTGTCTCTGTCTGTCTGTCTGGCTATCAGTCTCCCTTTCTCTCTCTGTCTCTCTCTGTCTCTGTCTGTCTGTCTGTCTGTCTGTCTATCTTTCACTCTGTCTCTCCCTCTGTCTTTCTCTTTGTGTCTCTAACTCTCAGTCTCTCTCCTTCTCTCTCCCTGTGTCTGTCTGTCTGTATATCTGTATCCCTCTTACTCTCTCTCACAGTTTGTTCCCAGCAAACACCGCACTCAGTTTGCATCTCTTTTAAACTCTCCTTCCCAGCTGTGGCTAATGAAGGGAATCAGGACCCTTTCCTCCCCCGTAAGCCACACAACCCACCTTGCTCCCTTCTCTGTCCCTCCCTGCGTGACCTAGGATGAAGAGGGGGGTGGGTAGGCCCGGGTCTTCCTCTGAACTCCCTCTCCCTTGTTCTACCTCTTCCCTGCTCTGCCCAGCTGGACTTTGCCCTTCCCCAGTTTCCTCCACAGCCAACAGAGTCACACTTTCCTCTCTCTGTCCACTGTTTGTCTTCCTCCTTGGATTCAGACTCCGATGGGGGGACACTGGGGTTGTTGACTGGAAAGCTGGCAGTGCAAGATCCAAACACCTTCCATTGGGAGTGAGCTTATTCTTATTTTGGTGAAGGTGTATCTTGGTGAAGGTGGAAAGTCCCGGATTTATAGATGATCTCATTTTACTAACATCACCACTAGTCTTAAAGATTGGTTGGGAGGTTGTACCAATGAGGCTGGGAGGTTTCACCTATGTGGTTTCTATTCTCCAATCCAAATACTGTATCTATGTTACTCTTCCTTGCTTGTAAAAATAGTATAAAATATAAATGCCACATATGTGGTCAGACATCTTTGCACACTGAAATGACTGGTTACTGAACTCCCACAGTCCACGAGACAAGAAGATGCCAGCCAATTGGAAAGGAAAGGAAATTAGCCCAGCGCATTTTTTGGGGGGGCTCACCTGCCACTCCTTGCATGCGCCTCATCCTTGCATGTGCCTCAGCAGCTCGAAGAACGGAGAGAGACCGAGTGGAGCAGCAGCAAAAGAGCCAGCAGATCCAGCTGCCGCCCCTCCCCGCCAGGCATTCCTGATCACTCGAACCAGGTGAGCCCAACACCCCGCCCCCCAAAAAGCACCAACCCCCTCTCCCCTGAGTGGGCTTGGGCAAGGGCTTCTCCTGGGCACCTGGTGGAAGGCAGGGGAAGGGAGCTGCTCCTTCGACACGAGAGCAAGGAGTTCCTCACTGCTGGGAGAGGCTAATGGGGGTTGGGGGACGGCGGAGACCCTCATTTTCCACCCAGCAATAATCCAAGAGGGAGGAGACAGGCTAATGGGGGGAGGAAGAAGACTAGAACATTAGCACCTGGACAGCTGAATCTCTTCCTTGTTAGCCAAGGGAATTGGAAGCGGAGGAGGGAGGGGGCAGATTTTTTTTAAAAAAAATTTCTGTATTTATTTGTCAAGCAAGTATTAGATAACAGGCATAAGTATAACCATGAGTAAGAATACAGGAAATAGGTACGAAGCAATGGGGACAATAGGACAGGGACGGTAGGCAAGATGGTGCACTTATGCATGCCCCTTACAGACCTCTTAGGAATGGGTATTCTCTCCCTTCCTTTCTCTCCTCCCTCCATTCCTTTCTCTCCTTCTTTCCTTCCTTCCCCTTCCCTGTTCTCCTTCCTTCCCCCTTTCTTCTTCTTTTCCTTCCTTCCTCCCACTCCCTCCCTTATTTTCTCTCCTTCCTTCCTTCCCCTTCCCTGTTCTCCTTCCTTCCCCCTTCCTTCCTTCTTTCCTTCCTCCCTTCCTCCCTTCCTCCCACTTCCTCCTTTCTTTTCTCTCCTCCCTCCCTTATTTTCTCTTCTTCCTTCCTTCCCCTTCCCTGTCAGTAGTAGACAGTCTAAGGTTAAAGTTTTGGGGGTTTGGGGAAGAAACCACAGAGTCAGGGAGTGCATTCCAGGCATTGACCACTCTGTGGCTGAAGTCGTATTTCCTGCAATCAAGTTTGAGCAGTTTACCCTGAGTTGGAACCTATTTTGTGTTTGTGTATTGTTTTATTTTATTTTTTATTTTTATTTATTTTCAAAATACATATAAAATTGACATTTTAACTGTTCTGTGTCAAGCATTACTTATTGACTTAAATACAATATTTACAATTCTTCTCCATATCGAACCTTATTTTTCTTATCTAACCATATATATATATAAAACATTTCCCAAACTTTATAGAACTCAGAGTCCTCGTTACCTTTTAGTTTTCTCGTCAGTCTGTCCATCTCAACACAATCAAGTATTTTATTTATTATCATATTTTTCTGAAGGTTCATCATCTGTGCTCATGTGTTGTTGTGGTTGAAGCTGAAGGAGTCCTTGACAGGTAGGACATTGCAGTAGATAATTTTATGTATTACACTTAGGTTGGACCAAAGGCGGCATAGTTCTAGGTTGCCTAGGTCTAAAATTTCATGTCTGGAGTCATCAGGTATTCTGCTATGAGTAGTAGAGGAGGGAGAACTCTTCTCGTGAAATATTTCTGGGCTTTCTCAACTGTATGTAGTGTGTAGTGTGTAGTATGTATGTAGTATGATGTATGTAGTATGTAGATATGTAGTGCAGGTTCCATATGGATGAGCTGTATTCAAGTATTGCTCTAGTAAAGGTTTTGTATGCTCTAGTAGTTAGTAGTGCGATATTCCCAGAGAAAAAGCTATGCAGGATTAGGTGAATAACTCTTTCTTTTTTTTAATAAATACTTTCTTGGGTTTTCAAAGGTTAAAAACATCAAATAAAACTTTATATATTGTTGTATCAACGTCAAAGCATCGTTTACATTTTCTTATCTTTCTATATATACTTTCTTATTCTATTACCATTGCATATTTCTTTCCTTATTCTTACGACAAATCAATATACATTTTCATCTTACATGTCGATTTTCTCCATAATAGATATTTCCATAGTTTCTGATTCTTTGCCTAATTGCCATTTTAATTTCTTGTTATTCTTCAACCGTTCATACCAGGCGTCCCAGACTATATAATATCTTGAATCTCCTTTATCTGAATGCCCTTTTGGGCTATGTAGTTATAGTGGGCTTGAGCACTTAGATCATTAGAGATGACTACTCCAAGGTCCTTGACGTAGTTGAGGCCATCAACAAGCTCTTGACTATTCAGCTTGCATTTTATTTTCTGATTTTTGGGGGGGACGACAATATTGAGAGATTTGAATAAAAATAGCAGACTGTGACAACCAAGATCCACAGAGGGCTTTATTTAAGATATTTGCAAATATCGGACCCCAACTCCTAATGTCAGATTAGGAGAAGGAGGCATTTCCTGAAAATGGTTACAGCCTTTTATAGCAGCGGTTGCCAAGATAGATCTCTGAATGAATCTGTGATTCTGTGAGCAACTCAATCTGCTTGCCTGCTTTGCCTGATTTTGGGTAAAAGTTGTTTTCTTTTTTAAATAAAAAATCCAATGTTTACATACATGGTGTGTTGTGAGTTAATTTTGTGAGTTTGCTTGCAAGCAAATTTTATGTGACAGACTCAGGTAGCCGATGGCAGATAGATCTCTGAATGAATCTGTGATTTTGTGAGCAACTCCATCTGCCTGCCTGCTTTGCCTGATTTTGGGTAAAAGTTGCTCTTTAAAAAAAATAAATAAAATTATTTATATAAATATTTATAATATTTACATACAAGCCATGCCCATCCAGTCACATGACCACCAAGACACACGCACAAATTAGGCCACACCCACAGAACCAGTTAGTGGTCCCTGGGATTTAAAATTATGAGTTTCGTGGCCCCTGAGGCCCAAAAGGTTGGTGACCCCTGTTTTATAGAATATCCCATTTAACAGATTACATAATACTTCCTGTTTTTCACACATAGGAGTTATAGGGACTTTCATAAGAAAGAAATGAGTAGACCTGGGTGTTTTTGCATAACTACTCCCAGACTCCTCCATAGAAATCACCTATGTTATTGGGGGGGGGAGATTTCCAGGTAATTTGGGGAGGGGGTGGGAGGGCTTGCTCCTTTTCTGAGCTCATGGCTGGGGTCTGTCCAGGCAGCCAAACAAAGGGGAGAGCTGGAATGAAAGGCAAGGCGGGGAGACCTTTTTCCAAAACACGCCCCCAGGATCCCCATACCCATCTCTCTCTCCTCCCCCTTCACCTAGGACAGTGATGGTGAACCTTTTTGTTGTGGTGTGCCGAAAGTAGTTCGCGCGCACAATAGCGTGTGCATGTGTCGGCATTCACAATGCAATGTGCCCTGCCACCTCCTACGCATGCGTGCACAACACCCCTGCTGCAGCCCCTTAACTGCACTGCACATGCGTGCACCTCCCAGCTGATTTTTGGCCTGTTTGAAGCTGTTTTCACTTTCAAGAGAAGCCTCTGGAGCCTCTGGAGGCTGAAAAGGAGCCCATTTTCAGCACTTCCGGTATTTCCAGAAGGCCTGTTTTTTGGCCTCCCAAGGTTGCAGAGGCTTTTCTTGAGCCTCTGGGAGGCGGGAAACGGCCTCAAATGGTCTGAAAATCAGCTGGGAGGCACATGCATGCACAGTGCAGCTCATGTGCCCACACAAATGGCTCTGCATGCCACCTGTGGCACGTGTGCCATAGGTTCGCCATCATGGACCTAGGAACTTTTCCAATTCCTACTATCTATGGGGGGTGGAGGGTGGAGGGGAAGAGGGAGGGGGTGGAGGGTGGAGGGGAAGAGGGAGGGGGCTTCCTGCTTTTAGAGGCTCCAATTCCAGCTTCCAAATCCTTCCTTCTCCTTCCTCCTTCCCTGAAAAACCTCTCCAGGATGGAGAAGGGGAGCAGCCTCGGCTGAAGCTCCAGCGTGGAGGGTTTTCTTCCAGGAGGGGTGAAGGAGGAAGTGGGCAGGTGTGTGTGTGTGTGTGTGATGCCCTTGTTGGAGTCTGATTCTGAGGGGGAGATGGAGCAGCTGACAGGGAGTGGCAGTGTGGCTCCAGTGGCTCTGGAGGAAATGGGAAGGGCACAATCCGGCTGGGCAGAGCAAGGAAGTGGTAGAACAAGGGAGAGGGAATGCGGAAGAAGACCCAGGCCCACCCCCTCTTCATCCTAGGGCATGCAGGGAGGAGCAGATAAGGGAGCAACGTGGCTTACAGGAGAGGAAAAGGCCCTGATCCCTTTCATGAATTGCAGCCAGGAGAACAGGATATAAGTGGGGCATTTGCACACAGCTCCTTGCTGGAAGCAAAGCGTGCATTATCTTTGTCAGGCTTATCTGGGTTTTGGCATCCTCTCAACTATGGGTGCTGCCTTAACTGTTGAAAGTCTACAATTTATCATCCTGGCCTACCGTGTTAATGACTTCAGTGTGGTTTGTGTTGGTTTTACTTTATTTCTAATCATCTTTACTTTGGGTATGGACTGCATTTCTGCCTTTTGTAGACTGTTTTTTGGAAGAGTTTGATCCCCAGCCGAGGATAATTGGACATTGGGGGACAAGTTGGAGGCATTAAAGGGAAGTTTATTTTACTTTGGTGACTTTGTTATTTTTGTGTCACGCCCCTTTGGGTCATCACAATATGAGTCAGTTGCCAAGCCTCCAAATATCGATCACCGCAGGGCCGTGGGGAATGTGGCACGGCTCATTAAAAATGGCCGTGTCTGTTTTCAAGGCCGTTGGAACTTTCACCACTCAAGGAACTGCGATAACTCAAAAGCGACCCATATACCCAAGGTAGTGATCAGGGGTGGGTGCAGGTGGAGTGGGATTCTACCGGCTTGGACCGGTTCTATAGAAATGGTTTGTGATGATTCGGAGAGCCTGGCAAATCATGGCTCCAGGCTAGCCCCTTGACTCCCCAACCCCAGTCAGTCCTTAAGGTATTTCTTTCTTTCTTTCATTTTCCTCCTGACAATCAGCTGTTCCGAGGATCAGCTGTGTTGGGATCCCCCTCACTCTCTTACTGCTTTGCCCAGGAGGAAGGAAGGAAGGAAGGAAGGAAGGAAGGAAGGAAGGAAGGAAGGAAGGAAGGAAGGAAGGAAGGAGAGGATGATCAGTTGTTCCAATGATCAGCTGTGACGTGGCCGCACCCACCTAGCCATGCCCACCAAGCCATGCCTGCAGAACCGGTTGTTAAAAAAAAAATTTGAATCTCACCCCTGGTAGTGATGTTGGAGAGGGGGAACTGTCCTGGAAAATGGGGGTCCAGGAAGGGGTATGAACTTTGCCCCAAGGCAGCTCACGGAGGTGTCTGTCAGTCTTCCTGCCTTCCCCAGACGGTCCAGGAACAAGGATGACTTCTCCACCAAGCCAATGGTGGGTGAGGGGGGTCTCCTTGGGGGGCCCACCAGTTCCTCCCTGCGTCTTTTGGGGTGGATTGGTGTGGAAGAAAGTTCCTGGCAAACTCAGAGCAAGGCCACCACTCCTTGGCTGATCCTGTTTTCATTTTTCATCCCGAAATCCCCCAATTGGTCCGAGGGCAATCTTCTGGAAATGGCTGGAAGGATCCAAGGTAAAGTTTTGGGGCCCTGGGGGTTGGGAGGGTTGAGGGGACTCCCTGTCCTGAGTGGAGGATAGAGGGTGTCAACTGTCCCACTAAACTAGACAGCCAAAGAAATGACTGGGACCTCCCCCCTCAACCCAAGAGTATAACTTTACAGAAGATTCAGAGGTGGGGATTCAGCCAGTTCGGACCAGTTCAGCAGAACCGGTCGTGGAAAGTTTGAGTAGTTCAGAGAACCGGTGAGTACCACCTCTGACTGGCTCTGCCCCCATCCAGTGGTGGGATTCAAATAATTTAACAAACCTCGTGATTTCTTTCAACAACAAACTGCTCCATGAGTTAACAGCCAGTTCTTCCCAACCAGTGCAAACCGGATGAAACCCACCACCGCCATCCATCTCTTCACTGCTTCCTCCCGACTCCCAGCTGATCGGCCAGATCTTCTTAGGTTGCCCTGCATGGGAGAACAGAGCTGGGAAGCAGGTTAGGTGGGGTGGGGGAGGGAAGGGAGATTTTTGCAGTCTCCTTCTCCCCTGCCATGCCCACCAAGCCATGCCCACAGAACCGGTAGTAAAAAAAAAATTGAATCCCACCACTGAGAAGATTCCCTGTCGTTAGAGATGCAGAAAAGCCAATTCTGACAATTGCATGTGCAAACAGAATAGGGAAACTTTCGGGGGAAGGGAGGAGCTTGCGCCGTGACGATACGGTCTGCAATCGAGCTCCTCGATTGCAGCCGATATCTCCGTTACCGGCCGGTCCAAACGGACCTATGCTGTCCCGTAGGGACAGCTATCGTGAAGAGCGTACCCTGAGGACTCCGAGGATATCGCAAAATCCCTGGAAGATCCGGGTGAAGCTCTCTTTGCTGGCGGCGGAGAGGCAGCCCCATGCTGCTGAAGTCGGGCGGCTTCAGAAAGAACGGGTCTGAGAGAGAGTCTGTCGGTTGGGTGAGAAACTTTTTTTTTATTTAATTTTTTGAGTCTTGAAGTTTCGCTCTGATTATTAGAAGGAATCTGTGTGATTTTTTTTTTTTTGACAAAATTGACTAAGCGGCGTTTTTTTTAAGGGAGACGTCAAAGAGAGAATTTATTTGCTTTTTTTTTTTCTTTGCTTCCGGACTTTATTGTGATTTACGGGATAACTGGACTGTTCCTTTTTATATTTATACGTTGTATTCTTCCTTTGGATTTTTCATTTTTAGGCTAGAGGCTCCCTTTGTTTATTTTTTATTTATTTTATTCTTTTTTGCTTTTATATGTTTGTGTATTCCTTGCCGGCTTTTCTTTTTTTTTATGCTGTTCAGAGAGGAGGGGGGAAAGTGAGAACTAAGAAACTTTGTAACACTGCCAACTAGAGGCTTGGAAACATTTTACTTGAACTGTGAAAAGACGAAATACTTCTTCCCAAGGACATCTTCTGATAAGATAGAGGAAAGCGCTTTGTAGAATATTATTACAGGTGTCTTTCTGGATATTTATGGCTTAGCTTTGAAGCTCGTGGGAAAGAGAAGGGAGTCATAATTAGAGCCTTGGACAATTAAATAGAGTGCAGTGTATTGCTGTTTACTTTCTTTTCTAATTCTTTTCTTTAGTTCCGCCACCCCCTCCACCAGCATTAAGGTCTTTATTTTTATTTTTAAGGTTGATTTATTTTCAAAGGGAAGCCTCTGAATTTTTTTTACTTTTACTTTATTTTGACTTATTTTACTTTATTTTTTTTCCTTTCTATTTGGATTCTGCTTTTCTTTTAATGTATATCAATGGACTATTTCTTTTTTCTTTTTTCAATTGAGATTTTTTTTTTTTTTGGCTGGATTAAGGTGTGGAATTTGAAGAAATTTATTCTTCTTGTTTTTTTTGTTTTTTTTTCTCTTTTTCTCTTTTCCTTCTTTTTGGCCTTGACTTTGTTTATTATTATTTTTACTGGGTTTTTATTTTTATTTTTATTCTCTTTTGTGGACTATTTTTTTAATTGGATTAAGGTCAGGAAGAATTTGAAGAATTTTTTCTTTTGCTCTTTTCCTTTTTCTTTTTCATGTTTTTCTTCTTTTTCTCTCATTATTGATTCTTTTTTATTATTGGCCTTCTCATTTTGGATTATAATTGGCTACTCTTTTTGGATTAAAATTTGAAAGAATTTGAAGAGCTGGAACCATTTAAAATGAGTAAGAAACTTATATCTTCGGGTGCCTCTATGTCCACCTCTGCCTCCCCACCATCTGGACAGCGTTCAATTCAGACAATGTTAAAGCAAGATAAAGAAAAGAACAAGAAAGAGCATCTTTTCAGATGATTATGCAAGGAATTCAAGATCTTAAGGTAAAAATAGATACCATTGAACAAAGAACAGGGAGGACGGAGGAAAAAGTGGAAAGTATTCAACAGATGATGACAAAATATGAGGAGAGACTTCAAAAGTCGAAGAAGGGGGCAAACGAAGAGAGGAGAAGATTGGAAATATTGGTAATAGACTAACAGTGATGGAACAAGAAAAAAGTGGGATGTTGAAGTGGGAGTTGGATAGATCAGAATTCTATCTTAGATTTCAAAATATAGAAGAAGAAAAAGGACAAGATTTGGCTGCGATAATGGTAGGAATCTTGGCGGATGCGTTGGAGATAACAGAAGAGAAGATGATGGATGGAATAGATGAGATATATCGAGTTTTTACAAGATATGCGATGAGAAATAATCTGCCCAGAGAAGTCCATATTAGATTTACTAAAAAATCCATGAAGACACAAATATTACAAGTGGCAAGAGAGAAGATATTGAAATACAAAGGTAAAGAAATTTTGGTCTTAAAACAAATACCTAGAAGAGTGAGAGAGATGAGAAGAGAATATCGATTCCTGACCAAAATGTTATTGAAAAAGGAGGTGACTTACAGATGGCTGATCCCAAAAGGATTGATGTTTACGTGGCAGGAACAGAGACATAGAATTGATTCAATTGAGAAAGCAGAACTGTTCTATGCAGAAGTCTTTGGAGAGAGAGAGAAGGAGAGGCAGAAAAGGAGGTTCCATTAACTGAATCCCAAGAGGAACAAATGGAGATTGGAAAAGAAGAAGGTGCAGTAGGTGGACAAGTGGATATTAAAGATCAGCGTGAATCAAGACCCACGAGAGTGGTTAAATCTAAATATAAAACATAATCATGGAAGAGAAAAAACTGATTACAATGAATATAAATGGACTGAATTCAGCTGCTAAGAGAAGGAAGATTTTCCATAAATTAAGGAAACTAAAGTTTGATATAATTTGTCTACAAGAAGTACATATTAAAAAGCAACATGAACAATTGTTATTACAACCAAAATTAGGAAATTGTTTACCTCTTTGACTCAATGTAAGAAAAGAGGGGTGGTCTTATATATTAAAGAGGTTATTCCAGCAAAAATGATTTATACAGATGATGATGGGAGAATATTAATGGTGGAAATAATGGACAATAATAGAAAGATACTTTTGACTGCAATTTATGCCCCGAATGATAAACAGGAAGAATTTTATAAAAAATTACATACTAAGATGGCTGGACTGGACTATGTTAATATAATTATGATGGGAGACTTTAATGGAATTGTGGATAATAAACTTGATTATATTGCAACAGCAGCAAAGTATAATAGAAAAACTCTTCCTAAATCTTTTTTTAAAATGACAGAGGAATTAACTCTAAAAGACATATGGAGAGAAAGAAATGTTAAACTTAAGCAATATACTTTCTATTCAAATAGACATTTATTATGGTCCAGACTTGATATGATTTGGATATCAACAGACTTAATATCTAGCGTTCAAGAAGTAAATATTGAAACAAGTACTTGGGCTGATCATAACCCATTGACAATCAAATGGAAGGGACAAAAAAAAAGATCGAGATGGACGTTAAATAATACTATTTTAAAGGAGAAAGAATTTACACAATGGATGGAGAAAGAACTGGCCTTTTTCTTTAAAGAAAATAGAAAAGAAGACACTTCAATACAGAATGTTTGGGATACAATGAAGGCTTATGCCAGAGGCTTGATAATTGACTATACAAGAAAAAAGAATATTAGGAAAAGGCAAGCTTTCAAAGCCTTGGAGGATGAATATAAAAGACTCGAAAAAGAACTGCAATCCCAGGGACCACTAAGCAGTTCTGTGGGCATGGCCTGATTTGTGGGTGTGGCTTGGTGGTCATGTGACTGGCTAGGCATGGCTTGTATGTAAATATTATAAATATTTATATAAATATTGAATTTTTTCTTTTTTAAAAAGAGCAACTTTTATCCAAAATCAGGCAAAGCAGGCAGGCAGATTGAGTTGCTCACAGAATCACTGATTCATTCAGAGATCTATCTGCCATCGGCTAGCTCAGACTGTCACATAAAATTTGCAAACTCACAAAATTAACTCACAACATACCATGTATGTAAATATTGATTTTTTTTATAAAAAAGAGCAACTTTTACCCAAAATCAGGCAAAGCAGGCAGGCAGATTGAGTTGCTCACAGAATCATTCAGTGATCTATCTATCTGCCATTGGCTAGCTCAGTCTCTCAAATTTACTTGCTGTGAGTCTTCACTTAATAATAGAACCTTCAGTCCTAAGTGAGGTTCAGCTCTGCTTAAAAGCAGAGCTGAAGATCTAAAGACTAGCTAGAAAGCAAGAAATTCAACCATTTCCTGCTTCCTAAACGAATGTACATCCCTAAATGAATTTACATCTGAACCCATACATGCAACCCTGTATAATGCCGCTACTACACTGGGACTAGATCAGTTAGTAACTAACAACACTAGACTCAACAACTGCCTTGACCTGATCTTCTGCAACAGCTCAAACTCAATTTATGGCCTACAAATACAAGAACCCTTTTCAAACAGTGACCACAGTATGATTGACTTTTGTCTCAATTTACAACCTCACAAAGATCATAATGATGGATCTCCAAAATACAATTTCAAAAAAGCCAACTATGATCTCATAGATGCCAACCTATCATCTCTTGATTGGCACATTCTGTTCTCTAACTGCAGTACTACAGAAGACCATGATAATGCATTCTTGCTTGAACTTGAAAGAGTCATAAAACTATATGTACCATTAGTAACCCTAAATACAAAAAAACCCACAAAAAACAAATTACCCATAACAATAAGAAAACTCCAATTAAAAAAGAAATCACTATGGCGTAAAAACAAAACTAGCCATGTAGCAAACTTTAAAAACCGATACAACACCTTATGCTGACAGATAAAGGCAGAATGCACAAATTATTACTGCAAACAAGAGGAAAACCTTCTACGTACAAAATCTACCCGCACCTTCTACAATTTTGTAAACACCAAACTTAAAGACTCAAGAACCATCCCACTTCTAAAGGGACCAAATGGGAAAGACTGCAGCAATGAAGCTGTTAAGGCCAATCTCTTCAACACATTCTTCAGCTCAGTCTTTGTTAACAGCAATGGCTCATGCCCCACATTTCCTAGTCATACCACAACTAACTGCAATGATCTACTACATATTGACTTAACAGAAGAAAACTTAGAAAAGGCTTTATGTAATCTAAAACCATCCCTATCTATTGGCCCCGATGGATTATGTGCATAATTCTTAAAAAAGCTGTCCGCTGCCAAAGCAGAACCCTTAAGCATTATATATGATATATCATTCAGAACCAGCTCCTTACTGAACCTATGGTCCTTAGCTACGGTCATCCCTATCTTCAAAAAAGGTGACCCCAGCCTGGTTGAAAACTACAGACCAATCTCACTGTGTTGTGTCATGTGCAAAGTCATGGAATCAATCATTAACCAATTTATCACCCTCCACTTAGAGTCAAACAACCTACTCTGCAAAAAACAATTTGGTTTCAGGAAAAAATTGTCCTGCAACCTATAACTCCTACACTGCAAAAACATATGCCCTACTCTACTTGACCAGGGTAAAGCAATAGATGCAATTTACATAGACTTCTGCAAAGCCTTTGATTCAGTGGTACATGACAAACTACCGTTAAAACTAAACTCTTATGGCATTTCTGGATCCCTTCATAAGTGGATTACTGCATTCCTTTCAAACAGACAACAAATAGTAAAAATAGGGAGCACTTTATCAAACCCTGCTCCAGTTAACAGTGGTGTCCCCCAAGGCAGCATTCTAGGACCCACACTCTTTATATTCTATATAAATGACCTTTGTGATCACCTTATAAGCAACTGTGTCCTCTTCCCAGATGATTTAAAACTATTCAACATCACCGACAATGCTACTGCTCTTCAAAGTGACCTTGATTATGTGTCTGAATGGTCAAACAATTGGCAACTCCAAATCTTGACCAACAAATGCTCTGTCCTACACATTGGAAAAAACAATCAGTACACCAAATACAAACTAGGTAATTATGACCTCATTGATGACCCTCACTCTGTCAAGGACCTCAGAGTACTCTAATGACCTAAGCGCCAGAGCTCACTGTAACAGCATTGCCAAAAAGGCATTAAGAGTTGTAAATCTAATCTTACAAAGCTTCTCCTCTGGAAATATTGAATTGCTAACTAGGGCATACAAAACCTTTGCTAGACCAATACTTGAATACAGTTCATCTATCTGGAATCCACACTGTATATCAGACATTAATACAATTGAGTGAGTCCAGAAGTGTTTCACAAGAAGAGTACTTCACTCCTCTGCTCGCAACAGAATACCCTATATCACAAGACTTGAAATTTTGGGCTTGGACAATCTTGAACAATGCTGCCTACAGTTGGACTTAAGCGTAGTACACAAAATTATCTGCTACAATGTCCTACCAGTCAATGACTATTTCAGCTTCAACCGCAACAATATAAGAGCACACAATAGATACAAACTCAATGTTAACCACTCCACACTTGATTTCAGAAAGTACGACTTCAGCAACAGAGTGGTCAATGTCTGGAACGCACTACCTGACTCTGTTGTTACATCCTCAAACCCCCACTCTTTTAACCCTAAACTATCCACTGTTGACCTCACCCCATTCCTAAGAGGTCTGTTAGGGGCATGCATAAATGCACCATTGTGCCTCCCGTCCCTGTCCTATTGTCCCCATGTAATTGTACCTATTTTCTGTATTCTTACTCATGTTTATACTTATACCTATTATTTTGTAAGCGATTGACAATCAAATAAATAAATAAATCTCCCAGCACAGCAGAACAGATGATGGTCAGAAAAAGGAAAAATAACAATTTAGCAGGCAGGTTTACTGGGTAAGGAGTGAGTGGGTGGGGAGGGTTCATGTGGGCCATGTGGGCGGCGCAGCTTTGTGTTTCTGTGCAGCCTGGATTAATTGCTTTGGGGGGTGCTCTGGGGGTGAGATTTCTCTGCGGCCCACCCAAATTTTCTCACAGCCCACAGACGAACCCAATACACAAGCCTGATAATGGCAGATGAGATTCTGCCAAAACGTCACTACAACTTTAAAAGCACAACTATAATGACATGGGAAAATACCCGAACAAAGCTGAATACCATAGACAGACAGACAGACAGATAGATAGATAGACAGATAGATAGATAGATAGATGTGTGTATATAGATAGATTTTATATATATGTAGGTCTAGGTTGTGTTCGGGGTTTTTCCCATGTAAGATTAAGAGTATCGTATTAAGGCTTCATGCCAGTGCAAGCAGAAGCACCAGCCTGAGGATGGTGAATGGGACCTCGCCAAAACTTCACCAAGATACTCTTAATCTTACATGGAAAAAGACCCAAACACACCTAGACCTACATACCTGTACCCGTGAAAATCTATGAAAACATATCACATCAGAAAACTCAAGAAATTACACCACAAGAACTCAAGAAGTTGCAACACAGCAAATGACCCAGGAAATCACAGCACAAGACCAAGGATACCACAGCAATAAAACTCACAAGGTCATCACACAACCCATTACCCAAGCCGTTACAACACAGGAGGCTAATGGAAAAGAGATCAAAACACAAACGACCCAGGAGATCACAACGCAGGACCCAGGATACCACAACAAAAGAACTCGCAAGGCCATCACACAATCCATTATCCAAGCTGTTAAAACATGGGAGGCTAATGGAAAAAAGATCACTGCCCCCCCTTCCTCCCACTAAGAAACCACCATTTCAATTTCTATGGCTTCTCTGATAATTCTGCAGCTGGGGTTTTCTATAGTGGCTAGGGTTTTGGTGCCACTGAAGTCGATGCTATGACCTGTGGCTTTCATGTGTTAGACTTGGTTTTCCAGGTCAATTTTATCTTTGGGGTTTCTTAGGATGGCTGCTATATTTCTGTCTGTTTTGAAGGCAGTCTTGATGTGATGCCTGTGTAGTATCTTACTGATTTTGTCTGTAGTACCTCTTATGTAGGGCAGGACAGCTGTTCCATAGGTCTGTTCATCTTCTAGGTCTCCATTATGTCTCAGTGTGTTTTTGTGGATCAGGCCTGTGATTTTGGAAAACCAAGGCATATATGAAGTCCCCTGTGCATCATGCCCTGCCACATACATTGGACAGACCAATAGAAGAATAAGTACCCACCTAGATGAACACAAAAATGCAGTAAAAAAGCTGGAACACACTTCCTCACTAGTCCAACACATGAAAGCCACAGGTCATAGCATCAACTTCAATGGCACCAAAAACCTAGCCACTATAGAAAACCCCAGCTACAGAATTATCAGAGAAGCCATAGAGATTGAAAAAAGACCTGAAAGCATGAATAGAAGAGATGACTCCACCAGACTGTCAATTATCTGGAAGCCTGCACTCTCAAACAAAAAAATCTCCACACCACAAGCCAGGCAAACACCTGGGCACAAACAGACTCCCCCTGATACCTCAAGCTCAGACACACCCCAACCAGGCACCCAGATGAAACCTAGCTTCCTAATAAATGATAGCCATCCGTTTACTCGGAGCCAAGCTGTACTAAAAGCCTCCAATACAGGAAACACAATGTTGCCAGCCAATCAAGACAAAAAAAGCCACAAAACAGACAGAAGATATTAGAAACACCAATCAAGCAGAACACAGCAAACTCCAAGACCAATAAACACAGACTAAGACTCCCAACCAATCAGGATGAAGAAAAAGCCATTCTGGCACAGCAGATGGCTAGCACCAAATTTAAAACAGAAACAGCTGTGAAAGTCTGACTCACAGACGAACACAATACAGAAGCCTGATGATGGCAGATGAGATTCTGCTGAAACGTTGCTACAACTTTAAAAGCACAACTATAATGACATGGGAAAATACCCGAACAAAGCTGAATACCATACATATAAATACCTGCGAAAACTTAAGAAAAGATAGATAGATTGGTAGGTAGGTAGGTAGGTAGGTAGGTCTTGGCATGTTCAGGTCTTTTCCTGTGTAGGTTTGAGAGTATCTTGGAGACCTTTTGATGAGGTCCCACTCGCCCACTCACCCAGGTGTTGTAACGACCTGGGTAATGGGCTGTGTGTGGGCTATGTGTTCATGGCGTGTGTCAGTTTGCTTGGTTTGGGGGTTGGGGTGTGTGGCAGCTGGTGATGCAGCCATGGTCTGGTTTCTGGACGGTGGTTGCCTTTCATCTATGGGATGGGTTTGGGTTTGAGTCTGGTGAGGGAGATTGGTGGTGGCATCATGTGTTGTTTTGGGTCCAGTGTTGGTTTTTATAGCAAACTGACACACGCCATGAACACATAGCCAGGCCTCAAACTCGAAGCCAACCCAAAACCCGGAATGTCACATCACAGCCACCCACTCAGGATATCACATCACGGAACTCAGGAGGTTACACTACAAAACCTCAGGATGTTACAACACAGCCAACGACCCAGGAGATTACAGCACAAGACCCAGGATGTCACAACAATAGAACTCAGAAAGTCATCACACAGCCTATTACCCAGGTCATTACAAACAGGAGGCTGATAGACACACAGCCAATACCACAGCCACACATGTTCTTACGAAAAAGCCAACCAATCTGCAAACATCAACTCCATCAACCAATCAAGAAATAACAACACAGCCAACCTCCCCATGAGTATTTATAGAGAGACGGCAGCTCTGATCACACTTTGCTCGCACAAGCACGAAGCTGAAAGCACCAGCCTGAAGATGGTGATGCCAAGATACTTTCAATCTTACATGGGAAAAGACCTGAACACGCCAAGACCTGCATACCTGTACCTGTGAAAATCTACAAAAACAAATAGATAGATAGATAGATAGATAGATAGATAGATAGATAGATAGATAGATGATAGATAGATAGATAGATAGATAGATAGATGCCAAAACATACAACGAATGGTTGCAGGAACTGGGCTTGGCTAGTCCAGTAAAGAGAAGGAGGAGGAAGGGGTCAAGCTATTTTCTAAAGCTCCTGTAGGCCAGACAAGGAATAATGGATGGAAACTGAACAAGGAGAGATTTAACCTGGAAACAAGGAGAAACATTCTGACAGTGAGAACAATCAACCAATGGAACAGCTTGCCCTCGGAAGTTGTGGGAGCGCTATCAGTTGAGACTTTCAAGAAGAGATTGGACTGCCATTTGTCAGAAATGGTGTAGGGTCTCCCGCTTGGGCGGGGGGTTGGACTAGATGACCTACAAGGTCCCTTCCAACTCTGATTATCTGTATCTGTAATGGATAGGTAGATAGGTAGATAGGTAGATAGGTAGATGTATATGTCAGCTATGGAATTCATCGCTGCCACATAGTTGAAGAAAGTGTGGGGGGCTGATGTTAATTGAGTAGCTCTTAGTAGACAAAATATATTATTTTGATAGTTCAAGGTTACAGAGTGTGGTGCAGAAAGATTTAGTACTTACTGTGGGATTGGTGCATGTGATCTGGTGATGAAGGAAAAGGGGATGGGTTGTAGCTTGGGACTTTGTGGGGAAGCTGGGAAGATTAATTCTGGATTTCCCCAGTATGTGCCAGGTACTGTTCTAATAAAAGTACTTTGAGATGGCATGTGTCTTGGAGTTACTGACAGGAATGGATTTTCCCTGGAATGCTGACATTAATCTGGAACTCTAACAACTTTCAGCTCTCCCAAGAGGAAGCTATCGGGGGTTGCTGAACCCCAGGATTTGTTCCAACAATGGATCAATCCGAAGAATCAGTCAACACAGGAGGTGAGACAGAAGGGCATTGGGGGGAGCACTAGAGGATTAATTGAATCCCCCAGCCCCCCTTTGGTGGAGTTAAGGCATGTGAAAGAGAGACAAGATTTAGGAGCCCGGCCCGAAGACACAGATTCCTGGAGAAGTTGTCAGACGGGACCGGAGAAAAAGCTGGCTGGAGAAATCATTTCATCAAGCCTTTTACATACTGCAAAGGAGGCATATTGGAGGTGTGGAGCTCCAATTATATCGGAAGGCCAACAGGATTGAATTTCAAGGGAGAGACAAGAGACGCAGACTACAACGGGAATGTTGCCACCTCCAAGTCCTCCCCCCGACACACCCAGAAGGAAATTTACCCCCTGCAGTAAGTATCCCTCCAGGGTGGGGAGTATATCCTGGTCAAGGGTGGATCCAGTAACAGTGGATGCTAGCACCAGCAACGACCTGGCCCCAGAGAGAATCAGCAATCCCGTCCCAACAAAGGGATCTGTACAGGCAGCAGGAGGCAGCCACCCCCCCGCCCCACCTTTCCTCATGAAGGGAATAAGGCAACAATTGGGCTCTTCATGGCAAGCTCCTGATCAGCCCCCACTCAGAGCAACCCTGCAGAGGCCCTTCCTCCAGAGAGCCCCAACCCAACCAGGCCTTGGAAGATCCTTCCAAAGTGGATACATGCCTCATCAGGCCCCTTTCATTCCAGCTCAGCCTGTGGTTGCCAGGGACAGAGGCAGAGTGGCTGAAAATGAGGACAAATTAATGGAAATGAAACAGGGCAAGCGACCCTTATCAGACTTTATATGGGACTTTGGAAGGGTCACGAGCCACCTCATGGATTGGCCTGAAAGAATAATCTTGCACTATTTCAAAAATGCCATTGACCCAGAATTAAAGAAGGCCTGCGACATTAGGGGAATACCAGAGACCCTGAAAACGTGGTATGTGGCCACCCTCAATTTAGACCGCAACATCAACCAACAACAACAAAACCCCTACCTGAAGGCCCTCCTAGGAGAACTGTGGCCAGGCGACAGCTGACCAGACCTGCTGAAACTGCTCCCACCCAAACCACCAGAATGATAAAGTGTTATCGTTGTGGCCAGGGTGGCCATAGAGCAGCCGACTGTCTGGCCCCCGCACCTGTTCCACAAGCTCCACAACCGAGGTCTGATACAGCCGCCAGGGGGCAGAAAAGTCAAGGAAAGCCCCCCAACACTTCCCGCTTTGCTGGACACACCATAGAAGATACTCTCCACGCAGAAGGGAGCAGCAAACTTCCAGACCAACACAGCCTCCCTGGACAACCCACTGACAAAGATGATCCTATGGTGAGTGCACCCATCACACCTTTTACTGTCAAAGTGAAGTTAGTGGTGCCTGACACGGGGGAGGCAGGGGAATTAGAAGCTGTCATAGATACTGGATGCTCTAGATGCCTTATTGGGCTCCCCATTGTTGAGCAACTGGGCATAAAAACTAAACCACTAAAATGCCCAATCAGATTTGAACAAGTGGATGGGACATTAATTGGGGGGACCCCAGCCACCCAAATGACAGTTAATCAAACTGCAGATGGGTTCTCACTGCGAACTCATACGTTTTATAGTAGCTCCAAGAATGTCAGAATCTGTCATATTGGGACTTGCTTGGCTAGATAAATGGGACCCTACCATCAAGTGGGAGGATGGATTCCAGAAAATCATTATTGGAGTGGGGCTACTGCCCCCACTTCCTCCCACTAAGAAACCACCATCCAACCTGAGTCCAGAAACTGAAGCAGCAACCATCATCTCGGACCTTCTTCCAGGTGCTCCCCAAGTGCCCAAACAATATAGAGAATTGGCTGAGGCATTCAGTGAAGAAGAATGTAATGTTTTACCTCCCCATCGAACCACGGATTGTACCATAGAATTAGAACCTGGGGCAAAACTGCCAAAACCAAAGATGTATTCCATGACACCAGCTGAAATGATTGAATTGAGGAAATACATCGATAGCAATTTGGATAGAGGTTTCATTGAACCTGCCAAGTCTAAGTTGGCTGCTCCAGTGCTGTTCAAAGAAAAGAAAGGTGGCAGGTTGAGATTATATGTTGATTTTAGGGGCGTGAACGCTGTGTGCGTCAAAAACATGTACCCTCTCCCCCTTATGAAGGACTTATTAAACCACATGTCAAAAGGCAAGATCTTCACCAAGCTAGATCTGAGAGAAGCTTACTACCGAGTCCCCATAAAAGAGGGAGACGAATGGAAAACAGCCTTTAACTGTCCTTTGGGCAGTTTCCAATTCTGAGTCATGCCTTTCGGACTTAATGCAGCCCCGCAGTATTTATGCAACTCATCAGTGAAGTGTCACATCCACACCTGTACCAGGGAGTCCTCGTCTACCTGGTGACATCCTTATATTCAGAGAAACCATCGAGGAACATGTCAAATTGGTCAGACAAGTCCTGAAAAAACTTTTGGCCACCAAGTTATTTGTAAAACTGTCAAAATGCAAATTCCACAAGGAATCGCTGGATTACTTAGGCTACTGAATATCCAACCAGGGAATTGAGATGGACCCTGGGGAAGTGAAAGCCATGCTGGACTGGCAACCCCCCAAAACACGAAAGCAACTTCAAAGCTTTTTGGGCTTTGCCAATTTCTATAGACAATTCATTCCTTCTTTTGCCGTGGTTGACTTCCCTTTGACAGAGTTATTAAAAATGGACCCTTCACCCACCAAACCGAAGCCCAGTCAACCCCTTGCTTGGACAATGGACTGTCAGAAAGCTTTTGAAACCTTAAAATGCCTCTTTGCAGTTGAGACCATTCTCCACCAACCAGACCCGACCAGACCCTTTATAGTTCAAGCTGATGTGAGTGATGTGACGGTAGCGGCTGTTCTGCTACAAAAGGACTCTCAGAACTGACTGATGCCTTGCGCTTATGTGTCCAAAAAGCTAACAGACACAGAGCGAAGATGGGCGGTCTGGGAGAAAGAAGCATTTGCAGTATGATGGGCTTTGTTGACTTGGAGGCATTTCCTAGAAGGGGTGAAGGAGCTGTTTGAGGTGTGGACTGATCACAAGAACCTCAAGGCTCTAAAGACAACTCGGAAGTTATCACTTAAACACGTTCACTGGGCTCAATATTTCAAGCAGTTCAATTTCAACATGAAATATATCCCCTGAGGGAAAAACATATTGACAGACGCCCTGTCCAAAAAACCCCAGTTCGACAGTCACCGAGACGAAATAGTGCAGGCTTTGATATCAGAAGCTCAATCAGCGGGCCAAGTAACCACTTGAGGCCAAGCCAACCACAACCCCAGATGCCTGGAAGACAAATTGACCACGGAATTGAAAGCATCCCTATTGACTGATCCCTGGTTTGTGGAGCATCAAACCAAATTAACAATGAATGAGGGACTGGCTTGGAAAGGGACTAAGCTTTATGTACCCACAAACCTAAGACTAATGGTACTAAAGCGTAGCCATGACTCGCGGCTGGGAGGCCACTTCGGGTTCTTAAAAACCCTACATTTAGTCAGAAGACAGTTCTGGTGGCCAAAAATGAAACCTGACATCGAGGACTATGTAAAAAGCTGCTCAATTTGTGCCACGATGAAACACAGAACTGGAAAAACCCCTGGCCTCCTCCAACAAGTAGCTGAACCAACCAAGCCGTGGGAAGAAATTCCAGTGGATTTTATCGTAGAATTACCTGAGAGTGGAGGGAATACAATCATTTGGACTGTTATTGACTTATTCTCTAAGCAGGCCCACTTTACAGCCTGTAAAGGACTTCCATCTGCAAAAAAGCTTGCAAAACTGTTTGTGAAGCATATCTATAGGCTACATGGAGTACCTCATAGAATAATATCAGACAGAGGGGTACAATTTACCGCTAAGTTCTGGAGGGAGTTTCTAAAGTCTATTGGGTCATCCCAAGAGATGTCCACAGCATTCCATCCAGCCTGCAACAGAGCAGCAGAGAGGGCAAACGCCATGGTTGAACAATACATTAGATGCTATGTAAATTATCAACAGGAAAACTGGGCTGAATTATTACCATTTGCAGAGGTTGCTGATAATAATGCAGTACATAGCAGCACAGGGTTGACTCCATTCCAAATCAACACTAGCATGGAATTTGTCCCTATGCCAGAATTACCTAAAGAACCTCCCATATCCATGTCTCTAACAGAATGGATGAACTCATTTAAAAAAGGTTGGGAGGATACGAAAAAAGCTTTGACTGAAGCTGCAAAAGATTACAAAAAGCAGGTAGACAAACATAGATCCCTCCAACCACTGTTTAAAGTAGGAGACAAAGTATATTTGTCAACCAAATATCTTAGATTGAAACTTCCTAGTAAGAAGTTGGCGCCTAAATTCTTAGGTCCATTCCCAATTTCGAAAATAATCAATCCGGTCATGGTCCAATTAAGTGTTCCCTGGCTATTGGGAAGAATTCACCCAGTGTTCCATAGTAGTTTATTAAAACCAGCTGTTACATCAATGATAAGACCAATACCAATTGCTCCCCGTAAACTTTTAATTGTACAGGGTGAGACACATTATGAAATCAAGAAAATCCTCAATTCTAGATTACACCGAGGACGGTTACATTATTTGGTCTTATGGAAGGGTTACCCAATATCAGTTGCTACTTGGGTAAAAAGTTGGGATGTGCATGCAGACAGGTTGGTTAACCAATTCCATGAGGAATTCCCCAACAAACTGAAGGGTCCTCTTGGAGGGGGGAGAGGGGGTTAAGGACAACACATTAACCCCTGGTTGTGTTTTGTTTCTTATTTTCTTATAGGAGAAGGATAATTCAAAGGGGGATGCCTGTCAGCTGTGGAATTCATCGCTGCTACATAGTTGAAGAAAGTGGGAGGGAGTGATGTTAACTGAGTAGCTCTTAGTAGACAAAATATATTATTTTGATAGTTCAAGGTTACAGAGTGTGGCACAGAAAGAATTAGAACTTACTGTGGGATTGGTGCATGTGATCTGGTGATGAAGGAAAAGTGGATGGGTTGTAGCTTGGGACTTTGTGGGGAAGCTGGGAAAATTTAGTATCGGATTTCCCCAGTATGTGCCAGGTACTGTTCTAATAAAAGTACTTTGAGATGGCATGTGTCTTGGAGGTAGTGACAGGCATGGATTCTCCCTGAAATGCTGACAGTATAGATAGATAGATAGATAGATAGATAGATAGATAGATAGATAGATAGATAGATGATAGATAGATTTATATATGTATAGATAGATAGATAGATGATAGAAAGATGTGTGTGTGTGTGTGTATTCTGTCCCACCTGTATCCACAGGTGAGAATCTCAAGTTACAGAGTTCAAATACTTTACGCAAACAAAACCTGAGACAGAAGATTCAATTGCTGGGAGAAGGCGGAGCCACGTCGCTGCAATACAGCTGCAATCTCGGGGCTCCGAGATCGCAGCTGATATCTTCGCCCCTGGTCGGTCCCAACGGACCTAAACCGTCCCGTAGAGACGGTGATAGTAAGGGGTGCGTTCTGTTGATCCCAGGGACATCGCAAAGTCCCTGGTTGATCCAGGAGAAGCCCTTTTACCATCGGCGGAGAGGCAGCCATTAAGCTGCTGAAGCTGTGACAGCTCCGGAAGGAAGAGACAGAAAGAGAAAGTGTATTGGCTGGTGAGAATTTTCTTTTTTTTTATTGGGACTTAAGGACACTCTAAAATGAGAAGAAATCTGTAAGACTTTTGACAAAAACTGATAAAATTGACTTAGCGGCGATTTTTTAAAGAGAAATGTCAAAGCGAGGCTTGGCTTTTTACTTTTACTTTTGTTTTCACTGAACTTCTATTGCGATCTAGTAATTGTAACTAGACTGGTTTTTTCTCTTATATTTATCTATTTTTTTTTCTTTTTCTCTCCCTTTTGACTGTTTATAGTTTTTTAGAATAGAGGCTCCCTTTAGTAATTTTTTTCTGTAAAAATATATATATATATATATATATATATATATATATATATATATATATATATATATATATATATGTTATGTCCCACCTTCCAAAATAAACAGATAAGGCTGAAAGCAGCAGTCCTCGCAAATAAAAGCAGCAAACAGGAATCTTCAGTGATAACAGCTGTAGATAGCCTCCACAAAATAGTCCAAGTTAATAGTTCCAATGAAATAAATCCAAGTCCCAACGAGATATTTCAGGTTTAAATCCTCCAAGCCAAAATCTTCGGTTCTCCTTGCAAACAAACACTTTGTTCCGGACAAAGTGCAAAGTCATCTCTCTCCCTTTATAGAGCAACATCTAATTAGTCTAATTACTGATCTGCCCTCCTCCTGTGCTCCCGTTGGTTTCTTCTCGTAAGGAGACGCCTGCTTCTGACATCCACCCAGCAATCATCTAAATTATTATCTTCACCTGAAGTCTCCATAAGTTCCTCATTGTCAGCCGTTCCCGGCTGATAACCTGATTGAGAAGCAGAGGAGGTTGAAGGTTCAGGCCGGTCCTGCAAATCAAATGTGTCCTCATTCAAAATATTTATTATCATTGCTGACAGGAACTGTTAGGACTCCTCTTGAAATTCAAACAGACAGAGCTCTTTGCAGTAACGTCCTCATTCAAAACTGCAGGCAAAACTGTTAGGACTCCCCTTTGAAATTCAAACAGACAGAGCTCTTTGCAGTAACGTCCTCATTCAAAACTGCAAGCAAAACTGTTAGGACTCCCCTTTGAAATTCAAACAGACAGAGCTCTTTGCAGTAGCGTGCTAATTAACTGGCTTGCCCATCAGATTAACGTTTCCTGGTTCTGACGTCAATCCACGATCTAACAGTCATCAGATTCAAAGTTCCTAACAGGATTGGTCCTTCCAATCACAACATATATATATATATATATATATATATATATATATAGTGGATCTTTGGTTGTTGGGTTTTCTCCGCGTAAGATTCGAGTATCTAGGCAACGTTGCGATGAGTCTCATTCATCATCTTCAGGCTTCTGTCTCGGCTCTGAGAAGCACAGAGCCGGAGACAGAAGCCTGAAGATGATGAATGAGACTTCATCAACGATACTGCCTAGATACTCAAATCTCTACGTGGAGAAAACCCGAACAACCAAAGATCCACATATAAATACCGCGAGAACCTCAGAAAACATATATATATATATATATATATATATATATATATATGTATATGTATATTTTCTTTTTATCAGGCTTTTTCTGGGAAAGAAGGGGGAGTGGATTAAAGAAACTTTGTAACACTGCCAACTAGAGGCTTGAAAATACTTTATTGGAAGTTAAGAGGACTGTGAAAAATCCTTTTTCAAGGACACTGGAACTTGATAAGATAGAGGGAAGAGCACTGGAGAATGTTTCTACAGGTGTTCTTTGGAACTTCTATTATTAATTGAGTACTTGAAGCTTGGCTTTGGAATCTGTGGAGAAGCCATAATAAGAGCCTTGGATAACTAAATAAGATGCAGTGTGCTCTCTTTTTTACTTTCTTTTAGCTGTTCCATCCCTCCTCTTCAATCCCACAGTATCTTGTAATATTTGTATATCTATCTTTTTTATTTTATTTTATTTTTATTTTATTTTTTCTTCTTAAAGGGAAAGCCTCAGAATACTTTTCTTTTCTTTTTCTTATTGGGATCTTTGCCTTTTCTATTTTCATTTTTGATTTACTTTTATGGTTATTTTTTATATTTTTTGAGACCTCCCAATTGGATTAAGGTGTGAAGAATCTGAAGAATTCTTTTTTTCTTCTTTTTTTCCATTATTACTTTTTAATATTATTGGGTTTTACTCTTTTTCTTTATCTTTAATTTTTATTTTTGAATCATAACTGACTATCCCACAATAGGATTAAGGTTTAGAAGAACCTGAAAAATTTCCTCCTTTTTCTTTTTAATTTTTTTTTCTCTTCTCTTTTTAATTTTGGGCTTTTTGTTTTTTCTTATGTTTTTCTTTTTTCCAATTGGATTATAATTGGCTATCTTATTAACTGGATTAAAGGAGCTTAAAGATCCTGAGCTACTCCAATGAGTAAGAAAATCTTACCTTCTGGCATTTCAACTTCTGCTCCTGTCTCTCCATCAACTGGAGGACGACTTTCAACAATGGCAAAGCAAGATAAAGCACAAATGGACCTAACGATGGTTATACAAGGAATACAAGAACTCAAAACAAGTATTGAACAAAGAACGGAGAGTATTGAACAAA
>NW_028262879.1:0-17500 GCF_049901715.1 Pseudonaja textilis
CGTCTACTGTGCAAGATACTTCTCTCTACTGAACACAAGGACTGTTTGCTTGGTGAGCTGTGGATTCAGCATTGTCTTTGAGAGAAAGGTATCAGAAGAAGAAGATTTACAAGCAGATAAAGACATTGTATTTACTGTTTAAAAGACTAGGTAACTGGATAGATATAACTGGATACTGACATATGGACTGAATGACTATTCTTAATCTCTGTGTGAATTAAATATCTATTTAAAAACCACAAACAGTGTTTTTGTCTCAAGTGTGTGTATACTCTTGGGCCCAGCCTCTCTCTCATTTGGCTGCCTGGCTTGACTGCTGCTGTGCACTCAGCTCGGGGGTTTATCCCCAAACACTAACATTGGTTATGGGCCCAGCAGTGAGCACAGTCTAACTAACCAGGATATAGCAGTGAGAGCTGGTGGGAGTTGCACATTACTGTAAATATAAACTGTTTGTTAAATAGTTATTTTTCTCAAGAGAAATGGCACAAGTAAATTTGCCAAGTCTGTCCATGATATCCAGACTAGATGGAACAAACTATGTTTCATGGTCAATGAAGTGTAGTTTACTGCTACGAAGAGAAGGTTTGTGGGACATAATTACAAACCCACCAGATGTATCTAATTTAGATCCTACTGATGAAGAGGATGCAAAAAAGATACAGGATTATGAACGAAAAAATGAGCAGGCTTTGTGCATCATAGGTCTCACCCTGTCTGACCAGCAACTGATTCATATTCGTGGAGAGGAGAGTGCTGCAGACTGCTGGGAGAATCTTAGGAAGATTTATGTTCGAGACAGTGTAGGAGCTCATATAAATCTTACACGGAAACTGTTTAGAACACATCTTGAGATAAATGGAGACATGTTAACTCATTTAAACTGTATGAAAAGCATTTTTCAGGAATTACAAGAAAAAGAGCTTATATTTAATGAGTTGCAACAAGTATACATCATACTGTCTTCTCTGGATCGAAGCTATGATGATTTTGTGACTGCATTAGAGGTGTTGCCAAAAGACAGTTTATCAGTAACTGAGATTACCGGCAGGCTATTAGAAGAAGCCAGGAAAAGGAGTGAACGTGACCAGCTGAGGGAAGATAAGCCTAATAAAGAAGAGAAATTATCTTCAAAGCTGGAAAGAAACCAGCTGTGTAAAGTAAAGCACCCGGAAGAAGAGAATTTATCTTCGACGGCATACACAATTAAAAAGTGTTTTAATTGTGGAGGCAGAGAACATTTGGCAAGATTCTGCAGAAAAGGAAAACGCCAGAATTTAAAGAAGCCAAAGAAATCCTTTGAACTGGCCATGTTCAGCAACTGTGATGTGAAGAATGATATATGGGTGGTGGACAGTGGAGCATCCCACTGCATCACGAGAGATAAGACAAAGTTTATAAAAATGTCTACAAGCTCTCAGCATATATCACTTGCTAACGGTTGGCACCTCAAGGCCAAGGGTGAAGGTATTGCTTATTGTCCATGTTTAAACCAGAATATAAACATGTTGTATGTACCACAGTTAAAAATGAACTTACTTTCTGTAAGAGAATTAGATAAACTAGGATATGTGGTTACATTTAAGAATAATAAGTGCATACTGGAAAGGGATGGCAAAAAGGTAACTGCAGCTTTAAATGGATCATTATATGTCTTACATGATAGTAAGAAAGGGGAGGCACAGACTGTATTTAATAATATCAAGCCTCATGATGAATGTATCCATTTATTGCATAGACGTTTGGGGCATGTGAATTTTAAAATGCTAAAACGTACAGTAGAGTTATCTGAAGGAATAAGGTTAAAACCCTGTGATAAGTATTTGCGTTGTAATGTCTGTTGTGAAGATAAGAGTAAAATAATGCCTGCAAATAGGCTAAATGGTTTCAAAACTAAAGAACCTTTAGAAGTAGTATTTGCAGACATTATAGGTCCAAAGAAACCCAGTATGGGGGGTGCTCGATATATACTGAGCATTATGGACCATTACTCTAGATATGGGTTTTGCTACCTAATGAAAAGCAAAACTGAAACATATCAACATTTCTTCAATTGGTTAAGGTTTGCTGAAAGAAAAACCAAACGGCAACTGATAACCCTGGTGACAGATAATGGTACGGAATTTGTTAACAGCAAATTCCAGAATAGGTTAAAGGCAGCTGGAATAGCTCATAAGACATCTGCACCATACAGACCACAGCACAATGCATTTATTGAAAGGCGAGGCCAAACATTGCAGGCTATGACTCGTACTATGTTAACTGATTCTGGGTTACCTGATTCTTTGTGGGGGGAGGCAACAATGTGTGCTAATAATTTATTAAATAACGTGGTTAACTCAACCACTGGTGAAATACCATTCACCATGTGGCATGGCAGGAAGCCTGATTTGAGTTACCTGCACACATTTGGTGCACCAGCATGGGTGCATATCCCTACACAACTCAGGCGTAAAGGGCAACATAGAGCTAAACAATTATTCTTCGTTGGTTACCAAGCTAACCATAGGGCATATAGATTTTGGGAGAAAGGCACATCTAAGGTGTTATGTAGTGCTAATGCCCAATTTCTAGAGCACGTAGGATGGGATAAGTTAGAGCAGGATAACAATAAAGAAGTGGTTATTGAATCATATAGAAATCCCATTAAGTATCCCTGTAACTTTAAAAATAATGTAAAGGAAGAAGTACAGGAAGAAGTACAGCCCCTAGAGGAAGAAATAGCTGAAGATGAGGAACAGGTAGTAACTCAACCAAGCCCAGTAATACCCAGAAGGACTACACGTATATCTAAACCGCCTGAAAAATACCAGGCTAATACAGTGTGCCAGGAAAATAGAATCCCAAATACTGTGGATGAGATAAGAAGATATCCTTCTAAAGAGAAAGAAAATTGGTATACAGCTATCAATAAGGAATTAAAATCTTTGAAGGATATGAAAGTGTATGAAAACGTGAGATTACCTAGTAATGAAAAACCCATTGGATGCAAATGGATTTTTAAAATAAAGACTGATAAGGATGGAAACACAATCCATAAGGCAAGGTTAGTAGCCCAAGGCTTTAGACAAAGTGCAAAAGACTATGATGAAGTATTTGCACCTAGTCTGAAAGCAGCAACTTTAAGGGCAGCATTAGTGTGGGCAGCAAGCAAGCAATATATAGTTAACCATTTAGATGTGGAAACTGCTTACTTGCATGCTCCACTAAGACATACTGTTTATATGAAAAGGCCTAATGGATTTAAAGGAGATAATAATAGTGATTGTTGGTTATTAAAGAAGAGCCTTTATGGTCTTAAACAATCAGGCTATGAATGGAACCAGTATATTGTAAAAGAACTGACCAATATAGGGTTTAAAGCTGGTTTAGCCGACCCATGTCTATTTAAGAGAGAAAAGAATGGGAAAGTATCATTATTATTGTTGTTTACTGATGATATTGCTCTGATAACTAAGACTAATGATGAAGCAAATGAAATAATAACATCATTAGCCAAGAAGATAAAAATCAAGCAATTAGGGGAGATAAAGAGATATCTAGGATTGAATATATTAAGAACACAGAAAGGTTTTAAGATATCTCAGGAAGATAAGATATCTAAATTGCTAATAGATTATAAGATGGAACTTTGTAAGCCTGCAAAGACTCCAATGAGTCAGGATATTTGCAAAATGGATACTCAAAGTCCCAAATGTGATAAGGAATTATATCAATCTTTGATTGGTAGCTTATCATATATTAGCAATTGGTTAAGGCCAGATATTGCTTTTAGTATTAATCAGCTGGCACGACACAATAATGACCCGCTTCAATGTCACTGGATAGCATTGAAAAGAATCTTAAGATATCTTAAAGGAACATTACACCATGCACTGTATTTAGAACCAGAAGGTGATCTCATATTGAGTGCTTATGCAGATGCTAGTTTTGCATCAGAAAGAGATACAAGAAAGTCGACTTCAGGAACAGCCATAATGCTGGGTAAGACATTAATTGGTTGGAAGTCAATAAGGCAACAGCATATAAGTTTGTCTACTATGGAGGCAGAATTCTCCTGTTTATCACTATTATGTACTGAGTTGATTATGTATAAACAAATGTTAAAAGATATGGGTATAACTGTAAATTACCCTGTAGTTGTACATGAAGATAATCAGGCAGCAATTCAAATGGCCACAAGTATTGCAGTAAAAACTAGGAGCAAGCATACAGATTTGAGATATCTGAATGTAAGACAATCTGTAAATAGTAAAATAATACAGCTAGAGTACTGTATGTCGGAGGACAATATAGCTGATAATTTTACTAAAGCCCAAGGTGCCATCAAGCACCTAGAGAGTTGTGAAAAATATGGGTTCAGATTGTGAAGGCATTATATATTTATGTCACCCAAAAGGGGAGTATGTTGGGTATATGGATACACCAACTGGTTTGGGTGAATGAATATATAAAACCTAGTTTTAAGTGTTTGCAGCTTTAAGCTCAAATATGCAATGTCATTGCATAATTATGGGTGCGGTTGTAAGTTGCAATAAGAGGCAGTGAGAGACACGTAACACTTCCTGGTTTCTGATCCTGGTTTCGAGTTCCTGTTCTGGTTCCTGGTTCCTGGTGTTACTGGTCTCTGGTCTGTCTGCCTACTACTGTTTCCTCCTGTATGAGACGTCTACTGTGCAAGATACTTCTCTCTACTGAACACAAGGACTGTTTGCTTGGGGAGCTGTGGATTCAGCATTGTCTTTGAGAGAAAGGTATCAGAAGAAGAAGATTTACAAGCAGATAAAGACATTGTATTTACTGTTTAAAAGACTAGGTAACTGGATAGATATAACTGGATACTGACATATGGACTGAATGACTATTCTTAATCTCTGTGTGAATTAAATATCTATTTAAAAACCACAAACAGTGTTTTTGTCTCAAGTGTGTGTATACTCTTGGGCCCAGCCTCTCTCTCATTTGGCTGCCTGGCTTGACTGCTGCTGTGCACTCAGCTCGGGGGTTTATCCCCAAACACTAACAACCCTAACCCTAAACCTAAACCTAAACCTAACCCTAATCCCAACTCTAACCCTAACCCTAACCCTAACTACTCCTTGACTTCAAGGGGACCTAACCCTAACCTTAACCCTAACCGTAACCCTAACCCTAAACATAACCGTAACCCGAATCCTAACTCTAACCCTAACCCTAACCCTAACCCTAACCCTATCCCTAACCCTAACCCTAAGCCAAACCCTCGTAAGCATAATGTTGCGCTGTGAATTCATTGGCGACGTTCATCTTCCACCTCGACTTCATGGGGACCTAACCCTTACCCTAACCCTCACCCTAACCCTAACCCTAACCCTAATCCCAATGCTAACCGTAACACAAAACCTCGAATGGGATTCTTCCATGTATTTTACCTGGAAAGATAGAATAGCCTGACTGAAAACGTCATACTCCTCCTAGGTACAATGTTGCACTGTGAATTCATTAGAGACACTCATTTTCCACTTCGACTTCATGTGGACCTAACCCTGACCCTAACCCTAACCCTAAAGCTAACCCTAATCCCAACCCTAAGCCTAACCCTAACCCTAACACTAACACTAACGCTAAACCTAAGCCTATCCCTCCTAAGCATAATGTTTCGCTGTGAATTCATTGGCGACGTTCATTTTCTGCCTCGACTTCACGGGGACCTAACCCTAACCCTAACAATTACCCTAACCCTAAACCTAACCCTAACCCTAATCCCAACCCTAACCGTACCACTAAACCTCGAATGGGATTCTTCCATGTATTTTACTTGGAAAGATAGAATAGCGTGACTGAAAAGGTCATAACCCTCCCAGGCCCAATGTTGCACTATGAATTCATTGAAGACATCCATTTTCCACTTCGACTTCAAGTGGACCTAACCCTAACACTAACCCTAATACTGACCCTAACCCTAAACCTAAACCTAAACCTAACCCTAATCCCAACTCTAACCCTAACCCTAACATTAACACTAACCCTTACCCTAATCCAAAACTTATCCCTCCAAAGCATAATGTTGCGCTGTGAATTCATTGGCGACGTTAATTTTCTGCCTCGACTTCATGAAGACCTAACCCTAACCCTAACCCTAACCCTAACCGTAACACTAACCCTAACCCTAACCCTAACCCTAACCCTAACCCTAACCCTAACCCTAACCCTAACCCTAACCCTAACCCTAACCCTAACAATTACCCTAACCCTAAACCTAACCCTAACCCTAATCCCAACCCTAACCGTACCACGAAACCTCGAATGGGATTCTTCCATGTATTTTACTTGGAAAGATAGAATAGCGTGACTGAAAAGGTCATAACCCTCCCAGGCCCAATGTTGCACTATGAATTCATTGAAGACATCCATTTTACACTTCGACTTCATGTGGACCTAACCCTAACCCTAACCCCAACCAAAACTCCAACCCCAACCCTAACCCTAACCCTAACCCTAATCCCAACCCTAACCATAACCCTAACCCTACAACTAACCCTAACCTTAACCCTAACCGCATGCCTCCTAAGCATAATGTTGCTCTGTAAATTCATTGGCGATGTTCATTTTCTGCCTCGACTTCATGGGGACCTAACCCTAACCCTAACCCTAACCCTAACCCTAACCCTAACCCTAACCGTAACCCTAACCCTAACGCTATCCCTAACCCTAACCCAACCTGTTCACCTACCCCTACCCCTACCCCTACCCCTAACGCTAACGCTAACCCTAAACCTAACCCTTAACCTTACCCTAACCCTAACCCTAATCCCAAGCCTGAACCTAACACTAAACCTCGAATGCGATTCTTCCATGTATTTTACCTGAAAAGATAGAATAGCCTGACTGAAAAGATAATACTCATCCTAGGTACAATGTTGCACTGTGAATTCATTAGAGACACTCATTTTCCACTTCCACTTCATGGGGACCTAACCCTAACCCTAACCCTAGCCCTCACCCTAACCGAATCCCTCCTAAACATAATGTTGTGCTGTGAATTCATTGGAGAGATACATGTTCCGCTTTGACTTCATGGGGACCTAACCCTAACCCTCACCCTCACCATAACCCTAACCCTGACCCTAATCCCAACCCTAACCCTAACACTGAATTTCGAATGCGATTCTTCCATGTATTTTACCTGGAAAGATAGAATAGCCTGACTGAAAAGGTCATACCCCTCCTAAGCACAATGTTGCACTGTGAATTCATTGGAAAGATACATGTTCCGCTTTGACTTCATGGGGACCTAACGCTAACCCTCAACCTCACCCTAACGCTAACCCTAATCCTAATTCCAACCCTAACCCTAACCCTCACCCTAACCGTATCCCTCCTAAGCATAATGTTGTGCTGTGAATTCATTGGCGACATTCATTTCCGGCTCGACTTAATGGGGACCTAACCCAAACCCTAACCCTAATCCCAACCCTAGCCCTAACACTAACCCTAACGCTAACCCTAACCCTAACCCTAATCCCAACCCTAACCCTAACACTGAATCTCAAATGTGATTCTTCCATGTATTTTACCTGGAAGGATAGAATAGCCTGATTGAAAAGGTCGTACCCCTCTTAAGCACAATGTTGCGCTATGAATTCCTTTTCCATCTCGACTTCATGGAGACCTGACCCTAACCCTAACCCTAACCCTAACCCTACCCCTACCCCTACCCCTACCCCTAACGCTAACTCTAACCCTAACCCTAACCGTTAGCCTAACCCAAACTCTAACTCTAACCCTAACCCTAATCATAACCATAACCCTAACCCTAACCCTAAACATAACCCTAACCCTAACTCTAATTCTAACCCTAAGCCTAACCCTAACCCTAACCCTAACCCTAACCCTAACCCTAACCCTAATCCTCCAAAACATAATGTTGCGCTGTGAATTCATTGGCGATGTTCATCTTCCGTCTCGACTTCATGGGGACCTAACCCTAACCCTAACACTAACAATAACTTTAACCCTAACCCTGACCCCAACCCCAACCCCAACCCCAACCCCAACCCCAACCCCAACCCTAAGCCTAACCCTAACCATAACCATAACCCTATCCGTCCTAAGTATAAGGTTGCGTTGGGAATTCATTGGCGACATTCATTTTCCGGGTCGACTTCACGGGGACCTAACCTTAACAGTTACCGTAACCCTAACTTTATCCCTAATCCCAACAATCACCCTCACCCTCACCCTTACCCTAACCCTCCTTAGCATAACGTTGCGTTGTGAATTCATTGGCAACGTTCATTTTTCACCTCGACTTCATGGGGACATAACCCGAACCCTAACCCTAACCTTAACTCTAAGCCTATCCCTATCCCTAATCCTAACCCTAACCCTACCACTACCCATAACCCTAACACTAACCCTAACCCTAATCCTAACCCTTAGCCTAACCCTAACCCTAATCCCAAGACTAAACCTAACACTAAAACTGGAATGCGATTCTTCCATGTATTTTACCTGGAAAGATAGAATAGCCTGACTGAAAAGGTAATACTCCTCCTAGGTACTATGCTTCACTGTGAATTCATTAGAGACACTCATTTTTCACTTCGACTTCATGGGGACCTAACCCTAAATGTAACCCTAACCCTAACCCTAACCTTAACCCTAACACTAACCCTACACCTCCTAAGCATAATATTGCGCTGTGAATTCATTGGCGACGTTCATCTTCCACCTCGACTTCATGGGGACCTAACCCTTACCTTAACCCTAAACGTAACGCTCACCCTATTCCTAACCCTAACCTTAACACTAAACCTCAAAAGGGATTATTCCATGTATTTTACTTGGAAGGATAGAATAGCCTGACTGAAAAGGTCATACTCCTCCTAAGCACAATGTTGCACTGTGAGTTCATTGGAGAAATCCATGTTCCGCTTCGACTTCATGGGGACCTATCCGTAACACTAACCCTAACTCTAAGACTGAATTTCGAATGCGATTCTTCCATGTATTTTACCTGGAAAAATAGAATAGGCCGACTAAAAGGTTATAACCCCCAAGCACAATGTTGCGTTGTGAATTCATTAGAGACATCCCTTTTCGATTCAACTTCATGGGGACCTAACCCTAACCCTAAACCTAAACCTAAACCTAACCCTAACCCTAACACTAACACTAACCCCAACCCCAACCCTAACTCTAACCCTAACCCTAACTCTAACACTTACCCTTACCCTCACCCTAACCGTATCCCTCCTAAGCATAATGTTGCTTAGGATTCATTGGAGAAATCCATGTTCCGCTTCGACTTCATGGGGATCTAACCCTAACCCTAACCCTAATCCCAACCCTAACCCTAACATTAACAATCACCCTCACCCTAACCGTATCCCTTCTAAGCATAATGTTGTCCTGTGAATTCATTGGCGACGTTCGTTTTCTGGCTCAACTTAATTGGGACCTAACCCTAACCCTAACATTAACACTAATCCCAACCCTAACCCTAACCCTAACCCTAACCCTAACCCTAACCCTAACTCTAACCCTTACCCTTACCCTCACCCTAACCGTATCCCTCCTAAGCATAGTGTTGCACTGTGAATTCATTGGAGAAATCCATGTTCCGCTTCGACTTCATGGGGACCTAACCCTAACCCTAATCCCAACCCTAACCCTAACCCTAACCCTAACCCTAACCATCACCCTAACCATCACCCTCACCCTAACCATATCCCTCGTAAGCATAATGTTGTGCTGTGAATTAAAGGGCGACGTGTATTTTCCGGCTCGACTTAATGGGGACCTAACACTAACCCAAACCCTAACCCCAACCCTAACCCTAATCCCAACCCTAACCCTAACCCTAACCCTAAACCTAACCCTAAACCTAACCCTAAACCTAACCCTAATCTCAAACCTAACGCTAACACTGAATCTCAAATGCGATGCTTCCATGTCTTTTACCTGGAAAGATAAAACAGCCTTACTGAAAAGGTCATACCCCTCCTAAGCACAATGTTGCACTGTGAATTCATTTTAGACATGCATGTTCCGCTTCGACTTCATGGGGACCTAACCCTAACCCTAACCCTAACCCTAACCCTAACCCTAACCCTCACCTTAACCCTCACCCTAACCCTCACCCTAACCCTAACCGTAACCCTCATTAGCATAATGTTGCGCTGTGAATTCATTGGTGACGTTCATTTTCCGGCTCAACTTCATGGGGACCTAACCCTAACCCTAACCCTAACCCTAAACATAGCCCAAACCCTAATCCCAACCCTAGCCCTAACCCCAACCCTAACACTAACCCTCACTCTAAGTGTATCCCTCCTAAGAATAATGTTGTGCTGTGAATTCATTGGCGACATTCATTTTCCGGCTCGACTTAATGGGGACCTAACCCTAACCCTAATACTAACCCTAACCCTAACCCTAACCCTAATCCCAACCCTAACCCTAAGACTGAATCTCGAATGCGATTCTTCTATGTATTTTACCTGAAAAGATAGAATAGCCTGATTGAAAAAGTCATACCCCTCCTATGCACAATGATGCACTGGGAATTCATTGGAAAGATACATGTTCCGCTTTGACTTCATGGGGACCTAACGCCAACCCTCACCCTCACCCTAATGCTAACCATAACCCTAACCCTAATTCCAACTGTAACCTTAAACCTCACCCTAACCGTATCCCTCCTAGGCATAATGTTGTGCTGTGAATTCATTGGTGACGTTCATTTCTGGCTCGACTTAATGGGGACCTAACCCAAACCCTAACCCTAATCCCAACCCTAGCCCTAACAGTAACCCTAACGCTAACGCTAACCCTAACCCTAATTCCAACCCTAACCCTAACCCTCACCCTAACCGTATCCCTCCTAAGCATAATATCGTGCTGTGAATTCATTGGCCACGTTCATTTCCGGCTCGACTTAATGGGGAGCTAACCCAAACCCTAAACCTAATCCCAACCCTAGCCCTAACACTAACCCTAACGCTAACCCTAACCCTAACCCTAACCCTAACCCTAACCCTAACCCTAACCCTAGCCCTAACCTTAACCCTAACCCTAAACCTAAAGCTAACCCTAATCCCAACCCTAACCCTAACACTGAATCTCGAATGCAATTCTTCCATGTATTTTGCCTGGAAAGATAGAACAGCCTGGCTGAAAAGGTCATACCCGTCCTAAGAGCAATGTTGCACTGTGAATTCATTTTAGACATCCATGTTCCACTTCGACTTCATGGGGACCTAACCCTAACCCTAACCCTAACCCTAACCCCAACCCCAACCCTAACCCTAACCCTAACCCTAACCCTCACCCTCACCCTCACCCTCACCCTAACCGTATCCCTCCTAAGCTTAATGTTGCGCTGTGAATTCATTGGTGAGGTTCATTTTCCGGCTCGACTTAATGGGGACCTAACCCTAACCCTAACCCTAAACCTAACCCAAACCCTAACCCCAACCCTAGCCCTAATCCCAACCCTAACACTAACCCTCACCCTTAGTGTATCCCTCCTAAGAATAATGTTGTGCTGTGAATTCATTGGCGACGTTCATTTTCCGGCTCGACTTAATGGGGACCTAACCCCAACCCTAACATTAACACTAACCGTAACCCTAACCCTAATCCCAACCCTAACCCTAACACTGAATCTCGAATGCAATTCTTCCATGTATTTTACCTGGAAAGATAGAATAGCCTGACTGAAAAGGTCATAACCCGAACCCTAAACCTAACCCTAAAATTAACCCTAGCCCTAACACTAACACTAACTTTAACCCCAACCCCAACCCTAACCCTAACCCTAACCCTAACCCTAACCCTAACCCTAACCCTAACCCTAACCTTAACTGTCACCCTCACCCTAACCATATACCTCCTAAGCATAATGTTGTGCTGTGAATTTATTGGCGACGTTCATTTTCCAGCTCGACTTCGTGGGGACCTAACCCTCACCCTAACCGTATCCCTCCTAAGCATAATATCGTGCTGTGAATTCATTGGCCACGTTCATTTCCGGCTCGACTTAATGGGGAGCTAACCCAAACCCTAACCCTAACCCTAACCCTAACCCTAACCCTAACCCTAACCCTAGCCCTAACCTTAACCCTAACCCTAAACCTAAAGCTAACCCTAATCCCAACCCTAACCCTAACACTGAATCTCGAATGCAATTCTTCCATGTATTTTGCCTGGAAAGATAGAACAGCCTGGCTGAAAAGGTCATACCCGTCCTAAGAGCAATGTTGCACTGTGAATTCATTTTAGACATCCATATTCCGCTTCGACTTCATGGGGACCTAACCCTAACCCTAACCCTAACCCCAACCCCAACCCTAACCCTAACCCTAACCCTAACCCTAACCCTCACCCTCACCCTCACCCTAACCGTATCCCTCCTAAGCTTAATGTTGCGCTGTGAATTCATTGGTGAGGTTCATTTTCCGGCTCGACTTAATGGGGACCTAACCCTAACCCTAACCCTAACCCTAAACCTAACCCAAACCCTAACCCCAACCCTAGCCCTAATCCCAACCCTAACACTAACCCTCACCCTTAGTGTATCCCTCCTAAGAATAATGTTGTGCTGTGAATTCATTGGCGACGTTCATTTTCCGGCTCGACTTAATGGGGACCTAACCCCAACCCTAACATTAACACTAACCGTAACCCTAACCCTAATCCCAACCCTAACCCTAACACTGAATCTCGAATGCAATTCTTCCATGTATTTTACCTGGAAAGATAGAATAGCCTGACTGAAAAGGTCATAACCCGAACCCTAAACCTAACCCTAAAATTAACCCTAGCCCTAACACTAACACTAACTTTAACCCCAACCCCAACCCTAACCCTAACCCTAATCCTAATCCTAACTCTACCCCTAACCCTATCCCTAACCTTAACTGTCACCCTCACCCTAAGCGTATACCTCCTAAGCATAATGTTGTGCTGTGAATTTATTGGCGAGGTTCATTTTCCAGCTCGACTTAGTGGGGACCTAACCCTAACCCTAACCCAAAACCGAACCCGAACCCTAACCCTAACCCTACCACTAAACCTCCAATGGGATTCTTCCATGTATTTTACCTGGAAAGATAGAATAGCCTGACTGAAAAGGTAATATCCCTCCTAGGCCCAATGTTGCACTGTGAATTCACTGGAGACACCCATTTTCAACTTTGACTTCAAGGGGAGCTAACCCTAACGCTAAACCTAACCCAAACCCGAAACCGAACCCTAACCCTAACCCTAATCCCAACCCTAACCCTAACACTGAATCTCAAATGCGATTTTTCTATGTATTTTACCTGGAAAGATAGAATAGCCTGACTGAAAAGGTCATACCCCTCCTAAGCACAATGTTGCACTGTGAATTCATTGGAGACATCCATGTTCCGCTTCGACTTCATGGGGACCTAACCCTAACCCTAACCCTAACCCTAACCCCAACCCTAGCCCTAACCCTAACCCTAACCATCAACCTCACCCTAACTTTATCCCTCCTAATCATAATGTTGTCCTGTGAATTTATTGGCGACGTTCATTTTCCGGCTCGATTTAGTGGGGACGTAACCCTAACCCTAACCCTAACCCTAACCCTAACCCTAACCCTAAACCTAACCCTAAGATGGAATCTCGAATGCGATCCTTCTATGTATTTTACCTGGAAAGATAGAATAGCCTGACTGAAAAGGTCATACCCCTCCTTAGCACAATGTTGCACTGTGAATTCATTTTAGACATCCATGTTCCGCTTCGACTTCATGGGGACCTAACCCTAACCCTAACCCTCACCCTAACCCTAACCCTCACCCTAACAGTCACCCTCACCCTAACCTTATCCCTCCTAAGCATAATTTTGTGCTGTGAATTTATTGGCGACATTCATTTTCCGGCTCGACTTAGTGGGGACCTAACCCTAACCCGAACCCTAACCCTAACCCTAGCCCTCGAATACGATTCTTCCATGTATTTTACCTGGAAAGATAGAAAAGCCTGACTGAAAGATCATACACGTCCTAAGCAAAATGTTGCACTGTGAATTCATTGGAGAAATACATGTTCTTCTTTGACTTCATGGGGACCTAACCCTAACCCTCACCCTAACTCTAACCGTAACCCTAAACTAACAATAACCCTCACTCTAACCGTATCCCTCCTAAACATAATGTTGTGGTTTGAATTCATTGGCGAGGTTCATTTTCCGGCTCGACTTAAAGTGGACCTAACGCTAACCCTAACCCTAACCCTAACCCTAACCCTAACCCTAACCCTAACCCTAACCCTAATCCCAACCCTAACCCTACCACAAAACCTCAAATGGGATTCTTCCATGTATTTTACCTGGAAAGATAGAATAGACTGACTGAAAAGTTAATACTCCTCCTAGGTGAATTCATTAGAGACACTCATTTTTCACTTCGACTTCATGGGGACCTAACCCTAAATGTAACCCTAACCCTAACCCTAACCTTAACCCTAACACTAACCCTACACCTCCTAAGCATAATATTGCGCTGTGAATTCATTGGCGACGTTCATCTTCCACCTCGACTTCATGGGGACCTAACCCTTACCTTAACTCTAAACGTAACGCTCACCCTATTCCTAACCCTAACCTTAACACTAAACCTCAAAAGGGATTATTCCATGTATTTTACTTGGAAGGATAGAATAGCCTGACTGAAAAGGTCATACTCCTCCTAAGCACAATGTTGCACTGTGAGTTCATTGGAGAAATCCATGTTCCGCTTCGACTTCATGGGGACCTATCCGTAACCCTAACCCTAACCCTAAGACTGAATTTCGAATGCGATTCTTCCATGTATTTTACCTTGAAAAATAGAATAGGCCGACTAAAAAGGTTATAACCCCCCCCCCCCCAAGCACAATGTTGCGTTGTGAATTCATTAGAGACATCCCTTTTCCGATTCAACTTCATGGGGACCTAACCCTAACCCTAAACCTAAACCTAACCCTAACCCTAACAATAACACTAACCCCAACCCCAACCCTAACTCTAACCCTAACCCTAACTCTAACACTTACCCTTACCCTCACCCTAACCGTATCCCTCCTAAGCATAATGTTGCTTAGGATTCATTGGAGAAATCCATGTTCCGCTTCGACTTCATGGGGATCTAACCCTAACCCTAACCCTAACCCTAATCCCAACCCTAACCCTAACATTAACAATCACCCTCACCCTAACCGTATCCCTTCTAAGCATAATGTTGTCCTGTGAATTCATTGGCGACGTTCGTTTTCCGGCTCAACTTAATTGGGACCTAACCCTAACCCTAACATTAACACTAATCCCAACCCTAACCCTAACCCTAACCCTAACCCTAACTCTAACCCTTACCCTTACCCTCACCCTAACCGTATCCCTCCTAAGCATAGTGTTGCACTGTGAATTCATTGGAGAAATCCATGTTCCGCTTCGACTTCATGGGGACCTAACCCTAACCCTAATCCCAACCCTAACCCTAACCCTAACCCTAACCCTAACCATCACCCTAACCATCACCCTCACCCTAACCATATCCCTCCTAAGAATAATGTTGTGCTGTGAATTAAAGGGCGACGTTCATTTTCCGGCTCGACTTAATGGGGACCTAACCCTAACCCAAACCCTAACCCCAACCCTAACCCTAATCCCAACCCTAACCCTAAACCTAACCCTAAACCTAACCCTAAACCTAACCCTAAACCTAACCCTAAACCTAACCCTAATCTCAAACCTAACGCTAACACTGAATCTCAAATGCGATGCTTCCATGTCTTTTACCTGGAAAGATAAAACAGCCTTACTGAAAAGGTCATACCCCTCCTAAGCACAATGTTGCACTGTGAATTAATTTTAGACATGCATGTTCCGCTTCGACTTCATGGGGACCTAACCCTAACCCTAACCCTAACCCTAACCCCAACCCCAACCCTAACCCTAACCTAACCCTAACCCTCACCCTAACCCTCACCCTAACCCTAACCGTAACCCTCATTAGCATAATGTTGCGCTGTGAATTCATTGGTGACGTTCATTTTCCGGCTCAACTTCATGGGGACCTAACCCTAACCCTAACCCTAACCCTAAACCTAGCCCAAACCCTAATCCCAACCCTAGCCCTAACCCCAACCCTAACACTAACCCTCACTCTAAGTGTATCCCTCCTAAGAATAATGTTGTGCTGTGAATTCATTGGCGACATTCATTTTCCGGCTCGACTTAATGGGGACCTAACCCTAACCCTAATACTAACCCTAACCCTAACCCTAACCCTAATCCCAACCCTAACCCTAAGACTGAATCTCGAATGCGATTCTTCTATGTATTTTACCTGGAAAGATAGAATAGCCTGACTGAAAAGGTCATACCCCTCCTATGCACAATGATGCACTGGGAATTCATTGGAAAGATACATGTTCCGCTTTGACTTCATGGGGACCTAATGCCAACCCTCACCCTCACCCTAATGCTAACCATAACCCTAACCCTAATTCCAACTGTAACCTTAAACCTCACCCTAACCGTATCCCTCCTAAGCATAATGTTGTGCTGTGAATTCATTGGTGACGTTCATTTCTGGCTCGACTTAATGGGGACCTAACCCAAACCCTAACCCGAATCCCAACCCTAGCCCTAACAGTAACCCTAACGCTAACGCTAACCCTAACCCTAATTCCAACCCTAACCCTAACCCTCACCCTAACCGTATCCCTCCTAAGCATAATATCGTGCTGTGAATTCATTGGCCACGTTCATTTCCGGCTCGACTTAATGGGGAGCTAACCCAAACCCTAAACCTAATCCTAACCCTAACCCTAACACTAACCCTAACACCTACCCTAACCCTAACCGTAACCCTAACCCTTACCCTAACCCTAACCCTAACCCTAACCCTAACCCTAACCCTAACCCTAACCCTAACCCTAACCCTAAAGCTAACCCTAATCCCAACCCTAACCCTAACACTGAATCTCGAATGCAATTCTTCCATGTATTTTGCCTGGAAAGATAGAACAGCCTGGCTGAAAAGGTCATACCCGTCCTAAGAGCAATGTTGCACTGTGAATTCATTTTAGACATCCATATTCCGCTTCGACTTCATGGGGACCTAACCCTAACCCTAACCCTAACCCCAACCCCAACCCTAACCCTAACCCTAACCCTCACCCTCACCCTCACCCTCACCCTAACCGTATCCCTCCTAAGCTTAATGTTGTGCTGTGAATTCATTGGTGAGGTTCATTTTCCGGCTTCGACTTAATGGGGACCTAACCCTAACCCTAACCCTAAACCTAACCCAAACCCTAACCCCAACCCTAGCCCTAATCCCAACCCTAACACTAACCCTCACCCTTAGTGTATCCCTCCTAAGAATAATGTTGTGCTGTGAATTCACTGGCGACGTTCATTTTCCGGCTCGACTTAATGGGGACCTAACCCCAACCCTAACATTAACACTAACACTAACCGTAACCCTAACCCTAATCC
>NW_028262879.1:20000-27500 GCF_049901715.1 Pseudonaja textilis
TGGGGACCTAACCCTAACCCTAACTTAAACCCTAACCCTAATCCTCACCCTCACCCTCACCCTAACCGTATCCCTCCTAAGCTTAATGTTGCGCTGTGAATTCATTGGTGAGGTTCATTTTCCGGCTCGACTTAATGGGGACCTAACCCTAACCCTAACCCTAAACCTAACCCAAACCCTAACCCCAACCCTAGCCCTAATCCCAACCCTAACACTAACCCTCACCCTTAGTGTATCCCTCCTAAGAATAATGTTGTGCTGTGAATTCATTGGCGACGTTCATTTTCCGGCTCGACTTAATGGGGACCTAACCCCAACCCTAACATTAACACTAACCGTAACCCTAACCCTAATCCCAACCCTAACCCTAACACTGAATCTCGAATGCAATTCTTCCATGTATTTTACCTGGAAAGATAGAATAGCCTGACTGAAAAGGTCATAACCCGAACCCAAAGCCTAACCCTAAAATTAACCCTAGCCCTAACACTAACACTAACTTTAACCCCAACCCCAACCCTAACCCTAACCCTAACCCTAATCCTAACCCTAACCCTAACCCTAACCTTAACTGTCACCCTCACCCTAAGCGTATACCTCCTAAGCATAATGTTGTGCTGTGAATTTATTGGCGACGTTCATTTTCCAGCTCGACTTAGTGGGGACCTAACCCTAAACCCTAACCCAAAACCGAACCCGAACCCTAACCCTAACCCTACCACTAAACCTCCAATGGGATTCTTCCATGTATTTTACCTGGAAAGATAGAATAGCCTGACTGAAAAGGTAATATCCCTCCTAGGCCCAATGTTGCACTGTGAATTCACTGGAGACACCCATTTTCAACTTTGACTTCAAGGGGAGCTAACCCTAACGCTAAACCTAACCCAAACCCGAAACCGAACCCTAACCCTAACCCTAATCCCAACCCTAACCCTAACACTGAATCTCAAATGCGATTTTTCTATGTATTTTACCTGGAAAGATAGAATAGCCTGACTGAAAAGGTCATACCCCTCCCAAGCACAATGTTGCACTGTGAATTCATTGGAGACATCCATGTTCCGCTTCGACTTCATGGGGACCTAACCCTAACCCTAACCCTAACCCTAACCCTAACCCTAACCCTAACCCTAACCCTAACCCTAACCCTAACCCAAACTCTTACTCTGACTCTAACCCTAACCCTAACCCTAACCCTAACACTAATCCTCCTAAGCATAATGTTGCGCTGTGAATTCATTGCCAACGTACATCTTCCGCCTCGACTTCATAGGGAACTAACCCTTACCTTAACCTAAGCCTAACGAAAACCCTAATCCCAAGGAAGGATAGAATAGCCTGACTGAAGAGGTCATATCCCTCCTAGGCCCAATGTTGCACTGTGAATTCACTGGAGACACCCATTTTCAACTTCGACTTCAAGGGGAGCTAACCCTAACCCTAACCCTAACCCTAACCCTAATTCCAACCCTAACCCTAACACTGAATCTCGAATGCGATCCTTCTACGTATTTTACCTGGAAAGATAGAATAGCTTGACTGAAAAGGTCATATCCCACCTATGCACAATGTTGCACTGTGAATTCATTGGAGACATCCATGTTCCACTTCAACTGCATAGGGACCTAACACTAACCCTAACCCAAACCCTAACCCTAACCCTAACCCTAACCCAACCCTAACCCTAACCTAACCCTAACCTAACCGTCACCAACACCCTAACCTTATTCGTCCTAAGCATAAGGTTGTGCTGTGACGTTCATTTTCTGGCTCAACTTAATGGGACCTAACCCTAACCCTAACTTAAACCCTAACCCTAATCCTCACCTCACCCTCACCCTAACCGTATCCTCCTAAGCTTAATGTTGCGCTGTGAATTCATTGGTGAGGTTCATTTTCCGGCTCGACTTAATGGGGACCTAACCCTAACCCTAACCCTAAACCTAACCCAAACCCTAACCCCAACCCTAGCCCTAATCCCAACCCTAACACTAACCCTCACCCTTAGTGTATCCCTCCTAAGAATAATGTTGTGCTGTGAATTCATTGGCGACGTTCATTTTCCGGCTCGACTTAATGGGGACCTAACCCCAACCCTAACATTAACACTAACCGTAACCCTAACCTAATCCCAACCCTAACCCTAACACTGAATCTCGAATGCAATTCTTCCATGTATTTTACCTGGAAAGATAGAATAGCCTGACTGAAAAGGTCATAACCCGAACCCAAAGCCTAACCCTAAAATTAACCCTAGCCCTAACACTAACACTAACTTTAACCCCAACCCCAACCCTAACCCTAACCCTAACCCTAACCCTAACCCTAACCCTAACCCTAACCTTAACTGTCACCCTCACCCTAAGCGTATACCTCCTAAGCATAATGTTGTGCTGTGAATTTATTGGCGACGTTCATTTTCCAGCTCGACTTAGTGGGGACCTAACCCTAACCCTAACCCAAAACCGAACCCGAACCCTAACCCTAACCCTACCACTAAACCTCCAATGGGATTCTTCCATGTATTTTACCTGGAAAGATAGAATAGCCTGACTGAAAAGGTAATATCCCTCCTAGGCCCAATGTTGCACTGTGAATTCACTGGAGACACCCATTTTCAACTTTGACTTCAAGGGGAGCTAACCCTAACGCTAAACCTAACCCAAACCCGAAACCGAACCCTAACCCTAACCCTAATCCCAACCCTAACCCTAACACTGAATCTCAAATGCGATTTTTCTATGTATTTTACCTGGAAAGATAGAATAGCCTGACTGAAAAGGTCATACCCCTCCTAAGCACAATGTTGCACTGTGAATTCATTGGAGACATCCATGTTCCGCTTCGACTTCATGGGGACCTAACCCTAACCCTAACCCTAACCCTAACCCCAACCCTAGCCCTAACCCTAACCCTAACCATCAACCTCACCCTAACTTTATCCCTCCTAAGCATATTGTTGTCCTGTGAATTTATTGGCGACGTTCATTTTCCGGCTCGATTTAGTGGGGACGTAACCCTAACCATAACCATAACCCTAACCCTAACCCTAACCCTAACCCTAACCCTAAACCTAAACCTAACCCTAAGATGGAATCTCGAATGCGATCCTTCTACGTATTTTACCTGGAAAGATAGAATAGCCTGACTGAAAAGGTCATACCCCTCCTTAGCACAATGTTGCACTGTGAATTCATTTTAGACATCCATGTTCCGCTTCGACTTCATGGGGACCTAACCCTAACCCTAACCCTCACCCTAACCCTCACCCTAACAGTCACCCTCACCCTAACCTTATCCCTCCTAAGCATAATTTTGTGCTGTGAATTTATTGGCGACATTCATTTTCCGGCTCGACTTAGTGGGGACCTAACCCTAACCCGAACCCTAACCCTAACCCTAGCCCTCGAATACGATTCTTCCATGTATTTTACCTGGAAAGATAGAAAAGCCTGACTGAAAGATCATACACGTCCTAAGCAAAATGTTGCACTGTGAATTCATTGGAGACATACATGTTCTTCTTTGACTTCATGGGGACCTAACCCTAACCCTCACCCTAACTCTAACCGTAACCCTAAACTAACAATAACCCTCACTCTAACCGTATCCCTCCTAAACATAATGTTGTGGTTTGAATTCATTGGCGAGGTTCATTTTCCGGCTCGACTTAAAGTGGACCTAACGCTAACCCTAACCCTAACCCTAACCCTAATCCCAACCCTAACCCTACCACAAAACCTCAAATGGGATTCTTCCATGTATTTTACCTGGAAAGATAGAATAGACTGACTGAAAAGTTAATACTCCTCCTAGGTGAATTCATTAGAGACACTCATTTTCCATTTCGACTTCATGGGGACCTAACCCTAACCCTAACCCTAATCCTAACCCTAACCTTAACCCTAACCCAAACTCTTACTCTGACTCTAACCCTAACCCTAACCCTAACCCTAACACTAATCCTCCTAAGCATAATGTTGCGCTGTGAATTCATTGCCAACGTACATCTTCCGCCTCGACTTCATAGGGAACTAACCCTTACCTTAACCCTAAGCCTAACGAAAACCCTAATCCCAAGGAAGGATAGAATAGCCTGACTGAAGAGGTCATATCCCTCCTAGGCCCAATGTTGCACTGTGAATTCACTGGAGACACCCATTTTCAACTTCGACTTCAAGGGGAGCTAACCCTAACCCTAACCCTAACCCTAATTCCAACCCTAACCCTAACACTGAATCTCGAATGCGATCCTTCTACGTATTTTACCTGGAAAGATAGAATAGCTTGACTGAAAAGGTCATATCCCACCTAAGCACAATGTTGCACTGTGAATTCATTGGAGACATCCATGTTCCACTTCAACTGCATAGGGAACTAACCCTAACCCTAACCCAAACCCTAACCCTAACCCTAACCCTAACCCTAACCCAACCCTAACCCTAACCCTAACCCTAACCCTAACCGTCACCAACACCCTAACCTTATTCGTCCTAAGCATAAGGTTGTGCTGTGACGTTCATTTTCTGGCTCGACTTAGTGGGGACCTAACCCTAACCCTAACCCTAACCCTAACCCTAACCCTAACCCTAACCCTAACCCTAACCCGAACCCTAACCCTAACCCTAACCCGAACCCTAACCCTAACACTAAACCTCGAATCCGATTCTTGCATGTATTTTACCTGAAAAGATAGATTAGCCTGACTAAAAAGATCATACCCCTCCTAAGGACGATGCTGCACTGTGTAATGTGCAATGTTCCGCTTCGACTTCATGGAGACCTAACCCTAACCCTAACCCTAATCCCAACCCTAACCCTAACCCGAACCCTAACCCTAACCCTAACCTAACCCTAACCGTATCCCTACTAAGCATAATGTTGTGTTGTGAATTCATTGGCGACGTTCATTTTCCAGCTCAACTTAATGTGGACCTAACCCTAACCCTAACCCTAACCCTAACCCTAACCCTAACCCTAACCCTAACCCTAACCCTAACCCTAACCCTAACCCTAACCCTAACCCTAATTCCAACCTTAACCCTAACCCTAAACCTAACCCTAACCCTAACCTAACCCTAATCCCAACCCTAACCCTAACCCTAACCCTAACCCTAACCCTAACCCTAACCCTAACTGTCACCCTCACCCTAACCGTATACCTCCTAAGCATAATGTTGTGCTGTGAATTCATTGGCGACGTTTGTTTTCCGGCTCGACTTAATGGGGACCTAAACCTAACCCTAACCCTAAACCTAACCCTAACCCTAACCCTAACTATAACTCTAACCCTAACCCTAAAACTAACACTAACCCTCACCCTAACCGTATACTTCCTAAGCACTATGTTGTGCTGTGAATTCAATTCCTGCTCAATTTAATGCGAACCTAACCCTAACCCTAACCCAAACCCTAACCCTAACCCTAATCCCAACCCTAACCAGAACCCTAACACTAACCCTAACCCTCACCCTAACCCTAACTGTATCCCTCCTAAGCATAATGTTGTGCTGTGAATTCATTGGCGACGTTCATTTTCCAGCTCGACTTAATAGAGACCTAACCCTAACCCTAACCCTAATACCAACGCTAACCCTAATCCCAACCCTAACACTAACCCTCACCCTTAGTGTATCCCTCCTAAGAATAATGTTGTGCTGTGAATTCATTGGCGACGTTCATTTTCCGGCTTGACTTAATGGGGACCTAACCCCAACCCTAACATTAACACTAACCGTAACCCTAACCCTAATCCCAACCCTAACCCTAACACTGAATCTCGAATGCAATTCTTCCATGTATTTTACCTGGAAAGATAGAATACCCTGACTGAAAAGGTCATAACCCAAACCCTAAACCTAACCCTAAAATTAACCCTAGCCCTAACACTAACACTAACTTTAACCCCAACCCCAACCCTAACCCTAACCCTAACCCTAACCCTAATCCTAACCCTAACCCTAACCCTAACCTTAACTGTCACCCTCACCCTAAGCGTATACCTCCTAAGCATAATGTTGTGCTGTGAATTTATTGGCGAGGTTCATTTTCCAGCTCGACTTAGTGGGGACCTAACCCTAACCCTAACCCAAAACCGAACCCGAACCCTAACCCTAACCCTACCACTAAACCTCCAATGGGATTCTTCCATGTATTTTACCTGGAAAGATAGAATAGCCTGACTGAAAAGGTAATATCCCTCCTAGGCCCAATGTTGCACTGTGAATTCACTGGAGACACCCATTTTCAACTTTGACTTCAAGGGGAGCTAACCCTAACGCTAAACCTAACCCAAACCCGAAACCGAACCCTAACCCTAACCCTAATCCCAACCCTAACCCTAACACTGAATCTCAAATGCGATTTTTCTATGTATTTTACCTGGAAAGATAGAATAGCCTGACTGAAAAGGTCATACCCCTCCTAAGCACAATGTTGCACTGTGAATTCATTGGAGACATCCATGTTCCGCTTCGACTTCATGGGGACCTAACCCTAACCCTAACCCTAACCCTAACCCCAACCCTAGCCTAGCCCTAACCCTAACCCTAACCATCAACCTCACCCTAACTTTATCCCTCCTAAGCATATTGTTTTCCTGTGAATTTATTGGCGACGTTCATTTTCCGGCTCGATTTAGTGGGGACGTAACCCTAACCATAACCCTAACCCTAACCCTAACCCTAACCCTAACCCTAACCCTAACCCTAACCCTAAACCTAAACCTAACCCTAAGATGGAATCTCGAATGCGATCCTTCTACGTATTTTACCTGGAAAGATAGAATAGCCTGACTGAAAAGGTCATACCCCTCCTTAGCACAATGTTGCACTGTGAATTCATTTTAGACATCCATGTTCCGCTTCGACTTCATGGGGACCTAACCCTAACCCTAACCTCACCCTAACCCTAACCCTCACCCTAACAGTCACCCTCACCCTAACCTTATCCCTCCTAAGCATAATTTTGTGCTGTGAATTTATTGGCGACATTCATTTTCCGGCTCGACTTAGTGGGGACCTAACCCTAACCCAACCCTAACCCTAACCCTAGCTCCTCGAATACGATTCTTCCATGTATTTTACCTGGAAAGATAGAAAAGCCTGACTGAAAGATCATACACGCCCTAAGCAAATGTTGCACTGTGAATTCATTGGAGACATACATGTTCTTCTTTGACTTCATGGGGACCTAACCCTAACCTCACCCTAACTCTAACCGTAACCCTAAACTAACAATAACCTCACTCTAACCGTATCCCTCCTAAACATAATGTTGTGGTTTGAATTCATTGGCGAGGTTCATTTTCCGGCTCGACTTAAAGTGGACCTAACGCTAACCCCAACCCTAACCCTAACCCTAATCCCAACCCTAACCCTACCACAAAACCTCAAATGGGATTCTTCCATGTATTTTACCTGGAAAGATAGAATAGACTGACTGAAAAGTTAATACCCTCCTAGGTGAATTCATTAGAGACACTCATTTTCCATTTCG
>NW_028262879.1:30000-32500 GCF_049901715.1 Pseudonaja textilis
TACCTGGAAAGATAGAATAGCCTGACTGAAAGGTCATACCTCTCCTAAGCACAATGTTGCACTGTGAATTCATTGGAGACATCCATGTTCCGTCACTTCATGGGGACCCAACCCTAACCCTAACCCTAACCTCAACCCTAGCTCCTAACCCTAACCCTAACCATCAACTCCTCACCCTAACTTTATCCCTCCTAAGCATATTGTTGTCCTGTGAATTTATTGGCGACGCTCATTTTCCTTGGAAGTTCGATTTAGTGGGGACGTAACCCTAACCATAACCATAACCCTAACCCTAACCCTAACCCTAACCCTAACCCTAAACCTAAACCTAACCCTAAGATGGAATCTCGAATGCGATCCTTCTACGTATTTTACCTGGAAAGATAGAATAGCCTGACTGAAAAGGTCATACCCCTCCTTAGCACAATGTTGCACTGTGAATTCATTTTAGACATCCATGTTCCGCTTCGACTTCATGGGGACCTAACCCTAACCCTAACCCTCACCCTAACCCTAACCCTCACCCTAACAGTCACCCTCACCCTAACCTTATCCCTCCTAAGCATAATTTTGTGCTGTGAATTTATTGGCGACATTCATTTTCCGGCTCGACTTAGTGGGGACCTAACCCGAACCCGAACCCTAACCCTAACCCTAGCCCTCGAATACGATTCTTCCATGTATTTTACCTGGAAAGATAGAAAAGCCTGACTGAAAGATCATACACGTCCTAAGCAAAATGTTGCACTGTGAATTCATTGGAGACATACATGTTCTTCTTTGACTTCATGGGGACCTAACCCTAACCCTCACCCTAACTCTAACCGTAACCCTAAACTAACAATAACCCTCACTCTAACCGTATCCCTCCTAAACATAATGTTGTGGTTTGAATTCATTGGCGAGGTTCATTTTCCGGCTCGACTTAAAGTGGACCTAACGCTAACCCTAACCCTAACCCTAACCCTAACCCTAATCCCAACCCTAACCCTACCACAAAACCTCAAATGGGATTCTTCCATGTATTTTACCTGGAAAGATAGAATAGACTGACTGAAAAGTTAATACTCCTCCTAGGTGAATTCATTAGAGACACTCATTTTCCATTTCGACTTCATGGGGACCTAACCCTAACCCTAACCCTAACCCTAACCCTAACCCTAACCCTAACCCTAACCCAAACTCTTACTCTGACTCTAACCCTAACCCTAACCCTAACCCTAACACTAATCCTCCTAAGCATAATGTTGCGCTGTGAATTCATTGCCAACGTACATCTTCCGCCTCGACTTCATAGGGAACTAACCCTTACCTTAACCCTAAGCCTAACGAAAACCCTAATCCCAAGGAAGGATAGAATAGCCTGACTGAAGAGGTCATATCCCTCCTAGGCCCAATGTTGCACTGTGAATTCACTGGAGACACCCATTTTCAACTTCGACTTCAAGGGGAGCTAACCCTAACCCTAACCCTAACCCTAATTCCAACCCTAACCCTTACACTAAATCTCGAATGCGATCTTTCTACGTATTTTACCTGGAAAGATAGAATAGCTTGACTGAAAAGGTCATATCCCACCTAAGCACAATGTTGCACTGTGAATTCATTGGAGAAATCCATGTTCCACTTCAACTGCATAGGGACCTAACCCTAACCCTAACCCTAACCCTAACCCAACCCTAACCCTAACCCTAACCCTAACCCTAACCCTAACCCTCACCAGCACCCTAACCTTATTCGTCCTAAGCATAAGGTTGTGCTGTGACGTTCATTTTCTGGCTCGACTTAGTGGGGACCTAACCCTAACCCTAACCCTAACCCGAACCCTAACCCTAACCCGAACCCGAACCCGAACCCGAACCCTAACCCTAACCCTAACCCTAACCCTAACCCTAACACTAAACCTAGAATCCGATTCTTGCATGTATTTTACCTGAAAAGATAGATTAGCCTGACTAAAAAGATCATACCCCTCCTAAGGACGATGCTGCACTGTGTAATGTGCAATGTTCCGCTTCGACTTCATGGAGACCTAACCCTAACCCTAACCCTAATCCCAACCCTAACCCTAACCCTAACCCTAACCCTAACCCTAACCCTAACCCTAACCCTAACCGTATCCCTACTAAGCATAATGTTGTGTTGTGAATTCATTGGCGACGTTCATTTTCCAGCTCAACTTAATGTGGACCTAACCCTAACCCTAACCCTAACCCTAACCCTAACCCTAACCCTAACCCTAACCCTAACCCTAACCCTAACCCTAACCCTAACCCTAACCCTAACCCTAAACCTTACCCTAACCCTAACCCTAACCCTAACCCTAACCCTAATCCCAACCCTAACACTAACCCTAACCCTAACCCTAACCCTAACCCTAACCCTAACTGTCACCCTCACCCTAACCGTATACCTCCTAAGCATAAGGTTGTGCTGTGAATTCATTGGCGACGTTCGTTTTCCGGCTCGACTTAATGGGGACCTAAACCTAACCCAAACC
>NW_028262879.1:37500-45000 GCF_049901715.1 Pseudonaja textilis
TAACCCTAGCCCCCTAACCTTAACCCTAACCCTAAACCTAAAGCTAACCCTAATCCCAACCCTAACCCTAACACTGAATCTCAATGCAATTTTCCATGTATTTTGCCTGGAAAGATAGAACAGCCTGGCTGAAAAGGTCATACCCGTCCCAAGAGCAATGTTGCACTGTGAATTCATTTTTAGACATCCATATTCCACTTCGACTTCATGGGGACTCCAACAACCTCCCAACCCTAACCCCAACCCTAACCCTAACCCCAACCCCAACCCTAACTCCTAACCCTAACCTCACCGTCACCCTCACCCTAACCGTGTCCTCCTAAGCTTAATGTTGCGCTGTGAATTCATTGATGAGGTTCATTTTCCGGCTCGACTTAATGGGGACCCAACTCCTAACCCTAACCCTAAACCTAACCCAAACCCCTAACCCCAACCCTAGCCCCTAATCCCAACTCTAACACTAACCCTCACCCTAGTGTATCCCTCCTAAGAATAATGTTGTGCTGTGAATTCATTGGCATTACGCTCATTTTCCGGCTCGAATTAACGGGGACCTAACCCAACCCTAACATTAACACTAACCGTAACCCTAACCCTAATCCCAACCCTAACCCTAACACTGAATCTCGAATGCAATTCTTCCATGTATTTTACCTGGAAAGATAGAATAGCCTGACTGAAAAGGTCATAACCCGAACCCTAAACCTAACCCTAAAATTAACCCTAGCCCTAACACTAACACTAACTTTAACCCCAACCCCAACCCTAACCCTAACCCTAACCCTAACCCTAACCCTAACCCTAACCCTAACCTTAACTGTCACCCTCACCCTAAGCGTATACCTCCTAAGCATAATGTTGTGCTGTGAATTTATTGGCGAGGTTCATTTTCCAGCTCGACTTAGTGGGGACCTAACCTCAACCCAACCCAAAACCGAACCCGAACCCTAACCCTAACCCTACCACTAAACCTCCAATGGGATTCTTCCATGTATTTTACCTGGAAAGATAGAATAGCCTGACTGAAAAGGTAATATCCTCCTAGGCCCAATGTTGCACTGTGAATTCACTGGAGACACCTATTTTCAACTTTGACTTCAAGGGGAGCTAACCCTAACGCTAAACCTAACCCAAACCCAAACCGAACCCCAACCCTAATCCCAACCCTAACCCTAACACTGAATCTCAAATGCCATTTTTCTATGTATTTTACCTGGAAAGATAGAATAGCCTGATCTTCTGAAAAGGCTTCATACCCTCCTAAGCACAATGTTGCACTGTGAATTCATTGGAGACATCCATGTTCCGTCTTTCGACTTCATGGGGACCTAACCCTAACTCTAACCCTAACCCTAACCCTAACCCCAACCCTAGCTCCTAACCCTAACCCTAACCCTAATCCATCAACCTCACCCTAACTTTATCCCTCCTAAGCATAATGTTGTCCTGTGAATTTATTGGCGACGTTCATTTTCCGGCTCGATTTAGTGGGGACGTATCTCTAACCATAACCATAACCCTAACCCTAACCCTAACCCTAACCCTAAACCTAAACCTAACCCTAAGATGGAATCTCGAATGCGATCCTTCTACGTATTTTTACCTGGAAAGATAGAATAGCTTCTGACTGAAAAGGTCATACCCCTCCTTAGCACAATGTTGCACTGTGAATTCATTTTAGACATCCATGTTCCGCTCGACTTCATGGGGACCTAACCCTAACCCAACCCTCACCCTAACCCTAACCCTCACCCTAACAGTCACCCTCACCCTAACCTTATCCCTCCTAAGCATAATTTTGTGCTGTGAATTTATTGGCTTACATTCATTTTCCAGCTCGACTTAGTGGGGACCCAACCCTAACCCGAACCCCAACCCTAACCCTAGCTCCTCGAATCACGATTCTTCCATGTATTTTACCTGGAAAGATAGAAAAGCCTGACTGAAAGATCATACACGTCCTAAGCAAAATGTTGCACTGTGAATTCATTGGAGACATACATGTTCTTCTTTGACTTCATGGGGACCTAACCCTAACCCTCACCCTAACTCTAACCGTAACCCTAAACTAACAATAACCTCACTCTAACCGTATCCCTCCTAAACATAATGTTGTGGTTTGAATTCATTGGCGGTGTTCATTTTCTCCGCTCGAACTTAAAGTGGACCAACGCTAACCCTAACTCCTAACCCTAACCCTAACCCTAACCCTAATCCCAACCCTAACCCTACCACAAAACCTCAAATGGGATTCTTCCATGTATTTTACCTGGAAAGATAGAATAGACTGACTGAAAAGTTAATACTCCTCCTAGGTGAATTCATTAGAGACACTCATTTTCCATTTCTGACTTCATGGGGACCCAACCCTAACCCTAACCCTCAATCCTAACCCTAACCCTAACCCTAACCCTAACCCAAACTCTTACTCTGACTCTCAACCCTAACCCTAACCCTAACCCTAACACTAATCCTCCTAAGCATAATGTTGCGCTGTGAATTCATTGCCAACGTACATCTTCCGCCCGACTTCATAGGGAACTAACCCCACCTTGCAACCCTAAGCTCAACGAAAACCCTAATCCCAAGGAAGGATAGAATAGCCTGACTGAAGAGGTCATATCCCTCCTAGGCTCAATGTTGCACTGTGAATTCACTGGAGACACCCATTTTCAACTTCTTCGACTTCAAGGAGCTAACCCTAACCCTAACCTCCTAACCCTAATTCCAACCCTAACCCTAACACTGAATCTCGGTAATGCGATCCTTCTACGTATTTTACCTGGAAAGATAGAATAGCTTGACTGAAAAGGTCATATCCCACCTAAGCACAATGTTGCACTGTGAATTCATTGGAGACATCCATGTTCCACTTCAACTGCATAGGGACTCAACCTCAACCCTAACCTAACCCTAACCCAACCCTAACCTAACCCTAACCCTAACCCTAACCCTAACCTTCCTGGGACTCACCAACACTGTCACCAACACCCTAACCTTATTCGTCCCTAAGCATAAGGTTGTGCTGTGACGTTCATTTTCTGGGCTCGACTTAGTGGGGACCTAACCCTAACCCTAACCCCTAACCCTAACCCTAACCCGAACCCTAACCCTAACCCTAACCCCTAACCCGAACCCTAACCCTAACCCTAACCCTAACCCTAACCCTAACACTCAAACCTCGAATCCGATTCTTGCATGTATTTTACCTGAAAAAGATAGATTAGCCTGACTAAAAGATCATACCCTCCTAAGGACGATGCTGCACTGTGTAATGTGCAATGTTCCGCTTCGACTTCATGGAGACCTCCAATCCCTAACCCTAACCCTAATCCCAACCCTAACCCTAACCCGAACCCTAACTCTAACCCCTAACCTTAACCCTCAACCGTATCCCTACTAAGCATAATGTTGTGTTGTGAATTCATTACACGCTCATTTTCCAGCTCAACTTAATGTGGACCTAACCCTAACCCTAACCCTAACCCTAACCCTAACCCTAACCCTAACCCTAATTCCAACCCTAACCCTAACCCTAAACCTTACCCTAACCCTAACCCTAACCCTAATCCCAACCCTAACCCTAACCCTAACCCTAACCCTAACCCTAACCCTAACTGTCACCCTCACCCTAACCGTATACCTCCTAAGCATAATGTTGTGCTGTGAATTCATTGGCGACGTTCGTTTTCCTGCTCGACTTAATGGGGACCCAAACCTAACCCTAACCCTAAACTTCCTAACCCTAACCCCTAACTATAACTTCTAACCCTAACCCTAAAACTAACACTAACTCCTCACCCTAATCAGATACTTCCTAAGCACTATGTTGTGCTGTGAATTCAATTCCTGCTCAATTTAATGCTAACCTAACCCTAACCCTAACCCAAACCCTAACCCCAACCCTAATCCCAACCCTAACCAGAACCCTAACACTAACCCTAACCCTCACCCTAACCCTAACTGTATCCCTCCTAAGCATAATGTTGTGCTGTGAATTCATTGGCGACGTTCATTTTCCAGCTCGACTTAATAGAGACCCAACCCTAACCCTAACCTCAATACCAACGCTAACCCTAAGACTGAATTCCTCGAATACTATCCTTCATGCGTATTTTACCTGGAAAGATAGAATAGCCTGATTGAAAAGGTCATACCACTCCTAAGCACAATGTTACACTGTGAATTTATTGGAGACATCCATGTTCCGCTTCGACTTCATGGGGACCTAACCCTAACTCTAACCCTAACCCTAACCCTAACCCTAACCCTAATTCCAACCCTAACCCTAACCTTAACCTCCTAACCCTAACCCTAACCCTAATCCCAACCCTAACCCGAACCCTAACTCCTAACCCTAACCCTAACTGTCACCCTCACCCTAACAGTATCCCTCCTAAGCATAATGTTGTGCTGTTAATTCAATGGCGACATTCATTTTCCGGCTTGACTTAACGGGGACCTAACCCTAACCCTAACCCAAACACTAACCCTAACCCTAACCCTAATCCCAACCCTAACTCCTAAGCCTAACCCTAACCCTCAACCTAACCCTAACAATGACACTAACCCTAATCCCAACCCTCACCCTAAGACTGAATCTTGAATGCGATTTTTCTATGTATTTTGCCTGGAAAAATAGAATAGCCTGACTGAAAAAGGTCATACCCCTCCTAAGCACAATGTTGCACTGTGAGTTCATTGGAGATATCCATGTTCCACTTCGACTTCATGGGGACCTAACCCTAACTCCTAACCCTAACCCTAACCCTAACCAACTCAACCCTAACTCCCAACCCTGACCCTGACCCCTAACTTCAGCCCTAACCCTAACCCTAACCATATCCCTCCTAAGCATAATGTTGCGCTGTGAATTCATTGGTGACATTAATTTTCCGGCTCGACTTAATGGGAACCTAACCCTAACCCCAATCCTAACCCTAACCCTAACCCTAACCCTCACCCCTAACCCTAACCCTAACCCCTCAACACTAACCTCCTAAGCATAATGTTGTGCTGTGAATTCATTGGCTGACGTTTATTTTCCAGCTCTGACTTCAATGGGAACCTAACCCTAACCCTAACCTCAAACTCCTAATCCCTAATTCCAACCCCAACCCCAAACCTAAACCTAACCCGAACCCCAACCCTAATCCCAATCCTCACCCTAAGATTGAATCTAATGCGTATTCTTCGGTGTATTTTACCTGGAAAGAAAGAATAGCCTCACTGAAAAGGACATACCCTCCCAGCCCTGCACCTGAACCTGACAACGATGTTGCACTGTGAATTCATGGGGACCTAACCCTAAACCTAACCCCAACCCTAACCTCAACTCCTAACTGGCAACTCACCACTAACCGTACCCTCTCTCCTATGGCCTAACATGATGCTGTGAACTTAAGCATTATGTTGCACTGTGAATTCGTATGCGGCCCCCATTTTCCGGCTCAACTTAATGGGGACCCAACCCTAACCCTAACTTAAACCCTAACCCTAACCCTAATCCCAACCCTAAAGCTAACCCTAAACTTCAACCCTAACCTAACCCTACCCTAACCCTAATCCCCAACCCTAACCGTAGTAAACTGAATCTCGAATGCAATTCCTTCTATGTTTTACCTGGAAAGATAGAATAGCCTTACTGAAAAGGTCATACCCTCCTAAGAACAATGTTGCACTGTGAATTTTTGGAGACATCCATGTTCCGCTCGACTTCATGGGGACCTAACCCTAACCCTAACCTCCTAACCCTGACCCTAACCCTAACCCTGACCCTAACATCCCAACCCTGGACCCTAACCCTAACCTCCTGACCCTAATTTTGTGACCCTAACCCTATGACCTAACCCTGACACCTCAAATCCCTGGACCCTGACCCTAACCCTAACCCTAACCCTGACCCTGACCCTAACCCTAACCCTGACCCTAATCCCTTTGTGTACCCTGACCCTAACTCCCTAACCTAACCCTAACCCTGACCCTAACATACATGTTCCCTTTGACCCCTGGACCCTAACCTAACCCCTAACCCTAACCCTAACCCTAAACCCTAATCCTGGACGCTAACCCGAACCATATCCCTCCTAAATCATAATGTTGCGCTGTGAATTCATTGTGCACATTAATTTTTCCGGCTCGACTTAAATTGGAACCCTAACCCTAACCCTAACCCCAACCCTAACCTCAACCCTAACCCTCAACCCTAACCCTTCCACCCCACTAACCTCCTAACCCATAGTGTTGCTGCTGTGAATTCATTAGCGGCACGTTCATTTTCCCAGCTAGATCCATGCCTGACCTAACCCTAACCTAACCCAACCCTAACCCTAACCCTAACCCTAACCCTAACTCCCAACCCTAACCCTAACCCTAACCCTAACCCTAACCCCAACTCCAACGCTCAACCCTAAGACTGAATCCTTCTCGACTTCAACGACCAACCTTACCTTAACCCTAACCTAGCAAACCCTAATCCCAGAAAGTAGAATAGCCTTACTGAAAGTCATACCTCCTAAGAACAATGTTGCACTGTGAATTCACTGGAGACATCCATTTTCCACTCGACTTCAAGGGAGCTAACCCAACCCTAACCCTAACCCTAATTCCAACCCTAACCCTAACACTGAATCTCAAAGCGATCCTTCACGTATTTTACCTGGAAAGATAGAATAAGCTTGACTGAAAAGGTCATATCCCACCTAAGCACAATGTTGCACTGTGAATTCATTGGAGACATCCATGTTCCACTTCAACTGCATAGGACCCCAACCCCTAACCCTAACCCTAACCCCAACCCTAACCCCCTAACCCAACCCTAACCCTAACCCTAACCCTAACCCTAACCCTAACCCTATCAACACCAACACCCTAACCTAATTGCGTCCCAAGCACAAGGTTGTGCTGTGACGTTCATTTTCTGGCTCGACTTAGTGGGGCTAACCTAACCCCACCCAACCCTACAACCCAACCCCAACCCCAACCTAACCCTAACCCTAACCCTAACCCTAACCAACCCAACCCTAACCCTAACCCTAACCCTAACCCTAACCCTAACCTAACCGGTCACCATCCTAACCTATTAGTCTTACTAGAAAAATAGTTGTGCCTGTTAACGTTCATTTTCTGGCTCGACTTAGTGGGGACATAACCTAACCCTAACCTAACCCTAACCTCAACCCTAGACCCTAACCCTAACCCTAACCCTAGACCTAACCCCCTAACCCGAACCTAACCCTAACACTAAACCTCGAAACTTTTCTGACTTCTTGGGACTGTATTTTACCTGAAAAGATAGATTAGCCTGACCTAAAAAGATCAACCCTAAGACCGATGCTGCCCATAACCTAGCAATGTGCAATGTTCAGCCCATGGAGACTAACCCTAACCTAATCCCCTAACCTAACTGAACCCTAACCCTAACCCTAACCCTAACCTTAACCTAACGTAACTAAGCCTAATATTTAACCCTGAATTCATTGTGACGTGTCCCCAACTAAC